>NW_027492614.1:132500-433552 GCF_021521415.1 Bidens hawaiensis | reverse complement strand
GCTCGAATGGAAAAAAAAGCCATGAAGGTTGTTTCTGATGTAGTAGGTTGCCCTTGTAAACTTGAGAACGAACTTTCAACAATAGTTAGTTCCGAGAACCAACAAGAACTCTACTTAGAACTCTAACCGAGAGCTCAACCGAGAATCCTTGACTAGAAAATAGTAACCAAGAACCCTTGATTGAGAACAATAACCGAGAACAATTGATCTTAGCCGAGAACACCACAGTTTTCCAGAGAACACAAGTAACAGAGAACCAAAACCGAGAGCTTAAGAGATTGACCGAAATCCCTTAACTGCACGCGAGAACAGTCAAAATAACCCAAAAACACCTTGTCGTGCCCGAGAACGACCAAACAATTCAAAGAACTACCGAAACTGCTTTGACCAAGTAAATTTGGCAACAAACTAAATCCCAAAATTGATGAGATTTGAATTTTAACCAAAATTGACTCAATCTCTATCCCAAAATATCTCCTCCCACCTCGGATGAGTATATCACCGGAAAACCAAACACCACGACCACACTTAAGAACAAATCTTAAATCCTTGATATCACAACCGAGCCTCGAATAGGTCAATAGGCTCTAATACCAATTGTAAGTCACTCAACGGATCTTTCAATATGATATCAACTGAATCCCGTTGTTAGGAGGAATCTAGCAATAGGACGATTCAAGAATAATAATGAACAAAATAACGAGATTAGATGATACGGTTTCAATGCATACGATTATATTATAAAAAAATCGTCATATACATAAGCCTATAACCTTCTAAGCACTTTGTAATTTGATGGTGGCTGTGTGTTTTTGAGTGCTCATTAACTGCTTACCCTAACTAATGACTAATCATTAACTATATATAGGGTTATCATAAAAACAGGCCCAAAGGCCAAGCCCAACAAAGCCTAAACTAGTCTAACCAAAATCCATAGGGATTTTGGTGTTACTAGACAAACCGAAATCCATAGGGATTTTGGTATTACACCATCACAACCATAATGCAATTCTTCAACTCGTCTTCGTTTATTTCACTTTAGTCTTTATCATGTCATGGCCTTTTGATATGCGTGAGTCTAACCAATTTATGACCCACCAAAAACAACAAAATTATAATATTATTTACCCAAAAATTTGATGAGACGCTATTAAATATCTGAAAAGTTGAATATAAAGTCAAACTAGCTTGAACTCTTGTATTAAAGCACCAAAACGTGAATTGAGATGGGGTAATGATTGAGCAGATGGCTAGGGTCGGTTATATAGGTTTAACTAAATATAAGGAGCACAAAATCGTTTAATTAAGAAGAAAACCATAAATTATCGAAATTAGTGCTAATATTAGTGAACAAGTTAGTATGTTAGGGTAGAAAACAAGATGAGATTCACGTCTTGAGGAATAATCTAGAAACACACTCGTTTGGGATTGATTTGGTTGCAATACTGAATTGTTTTGCAACATACAACACACTCCGTCGCGCAACGCGATTGATGAAGCCTTGGTCGGTGTGACGTAGTGGACCAAAAACATTCTAGAACCACTGTAAGGCCCTGTTACCAGTAGCCCTACTTTCGTGTTGGATTTACTCATAAACACAGTTCTAAATATCAGAGTTAATTTAAAAAATTTACGCGGAATATAAAACTTTCATAAAACATTACATAATTCATAACTTGTCTCAAAACATCCTTTGTCTTTCAACATTAAAGCATTAAAATTAAAACATCATAAGTCACAGATGCCAGACTCTTATTCAGTGCCACGTGTCTCCTCAAGCGAGCTGCCTCATCCTACTCACCTGCGTGCATACTAAAAGTCAGCTACGCTGAGTGAGTTCTAGTTAATCATACACTATACAATACACATAAACTTATATTCTTTCATTCATACTTTCTTACTTTCATACTTTCTTTTGTATTAACTTACTTTCATATCTTACGTTATAAAGAGCATTACGCCCTACATTCCTCGAGTATTATTAGGGCTCGGTACCCTCCTTCCTCGAGTATTATTAGGGCTCGGTACCCTCATTCCTCGAGTATTATTAGGGCTCGATACCCTCTTTCCTCGAGTATTATTAGGGCTCGGTCCCTCTTTCCTCGAATATTAGTAGGGTTCGGTTCTCTAGTTCTCGAATATTAGTAGGGTTCGATTCCCTCTTCGTTACCATTCAACCATCATTTCCTTCTTTTATTAACTTTATCACATTCATACACATAAGCATACATATCATACTTACCTTATACTTAGCGTTACAACCTGACAGTACATGCAATATCCGAAGATCGTTCACGTACCATCAAGCAATCATTCATGCATATCACATCATCCACATAAGGCATACACTTATCTCTTAGGATAAGCGTATTAACAAACCTATTGAGCATGCACACAGCCCCGAAAACATAACACATAAATGGGGCTAGAAACTCACCTGAACACGGTTACGTTCACCGTTAATCGTAATCCCTTTCTTCAGTTGTGCACGGCTGACTGTATAACAAGTATACGTATCAAACAACTATCACTACTCATATCATCTTTCTAGTCTTAACTACTACCCACAACGAACGGGGGTCCGAGGGCAGCGCCCCTGGCAGCGGGGTCTAGGGGCGGCAGCCCCTAGCAGGGTCCAAGGGGCAGAGCCCCTGGCTGGGGTCGAGCTGACCTGGTCAGCTTGGAAAAATTTTATTTCCATTAACTGTCTTAACACATTTTTCATTAGGTTTTTAATTTATTTCCTAATCGAACTTGGCTTTAGGCGAAGTTAAACCTTAGGCGAACTTAGCTTTAGGCGAAGTTGTCATCAGGCGAACTTGGCTTTAGGCGAAGTTAAGCCTCAGGCGAACTTTGCTTTAGGCGAAGTTAAACCTTAGGCGAACTTAGCTTTAGGCGAAGTTAAACCTTAGGCGAAGTTATCATCAGGAGAACTTGGCTTTAGGCGAAGTTAAGCCTCAGGCGAACTTAGCTTTAGGCGAAGTTAAACCTTAGGCGAACTTAGCCGTAAGCGAAGTTATCAATTAGGCGAACTTGGCCTCAGGCGAAGTTATCGCTTTGAAGGCGAAGTTATCGCTTTGAAGGCGAAGTTATCGCTTTGAAGGCGAAGTTGCCCAGTTGCAGGCGAAGTTGCCCAGATCAGCCGCTGTTTTGGTTTTTATTAAGCATTTTGGCGATTTTAACACCCTTGTTAAGGTTCGACATCTCCCACTACGCTTCCCGACCATTTTCGGTCGTATCTACACTATAAAACTTGGATCTTTAAACTTCAAAGATCAAGAATCATACCTTTTTGAGCTTGTTTGGATCTCGTTTACTTGTTTAATCACAACCAACGCTCTCTCTCTCTCTCTCTCGGATCTGTCCGTTCCTCTCCTCGGCCGGCCGGCGGTGTTTGGTGTGTGGTGTGTGTCTTGGAGTGTTAGAAAATAGATGGAATGAATGATGGTTTGGGGTTTTAGGGGATATTTATATCCCTTAAATCCCATGGACCTAAGACCCATTCTCATTTAACCCATCTCAATTAATCCAAGTCCATGATCCGCTCCTTACTCGATATCCAATAATTAACGCGAAATCACTAAACATAACTTTCTTTATTCAACATTAAAATTTTAGGATGTTACAACCACCACTCTTGACGTATCGCAACGGGGTTAGCCATATCCACTGCTTAGCGCAACTAAACAACAAATTCGTGAAATTGATTGCCTTCACGTGTCGCGAATGCCGACTTTATCCTCGTCGCGACGCGCGAAGGATTTACAGATGACAAAACTTTATCCTCGTTAAGACGCGCGAAGCATTGCCTCTTGGATTTTGGTGTAGTGCAATAATAACATAGAATAGCTAATTTTGAGGATTGTTTAACGAGTAACACAATATAATAATATAAAATGAATCAAAAACGAACTATTACTAATAAATACGTGTTTTTATTAATGATCAAGATCCAAATATGAAGCATGGGTCAGGTAAACAAATACAAATACGAATTCAAAATTTGACGAATGCCACACATAACCTTTCAAAAAAGCATTCATCGATGAATAAGATAATACTATTATATTAATAACTATAATTTAATAAAAATGAAAATAATTAATGAATAAAAATAACCCGGTAATGAGCAAGTAGGTTAATAAATCTGCGAATGGGATATGTGAACTAAACATAATTCGGAATCCCAATAATACAATGGCGTATGGCTTTTCTGTAAACCATTTCTGAAAAGACGAACACCAATTGCTCATCAATCAATGGTTGATTGTTGTTCTAGGCGGCGCCACCTCATTAGATCACCACCCACCATTATATTTCAGACCATGTTTTGCAGTAGATATAACTATCCTTCTGTTAATGCACTTGGTTCACCCTCTTATCAATATCAACTGCATGCATTGGTTTTCATCAACGGGACATTAGATTCATAAACAATAACACTATAATGACAATTGTAACACCTGTATGGTTTACCTAGAGTGTTTTAAGGACTTATGACATGAATATCTGAAGAGAAATAAAAAAAAAGATTGAATCTCTGGAGGTTGAAACAGTTAAAACTCAGTTATTCCAATGATCGGATTCAGCGTTATTATTACTAAAAGTATACATGTAGCAACTTCCCATTTATCTTGTAAAGAATCTCTTCTCTTTTGCAAAACGCTCAAAGCCCTAACCACCTACATGTAACTTCACACAAGAATGTTTTTGTAAACATAGGATGTTGCATATTCAAAACATAATGAGAGACAGTTTAAATATGCTGAGCCGAACACATAAAGAAGGGGAAAATATATATTACACTAACTCATTATTAAGGAAATATAAAAATGTTGGAGAACTTGAAGACTTGCTTCCAGCATTCGAAGCAATTGCTCGTACTTTCCAATCAATGACACGAAAACCACTAGAACCATATCTAGTACGTGAAGCCGCCCACTTTATAAATACAATCTTTATTAGAAAGAAAAGAAACTATAAACATTAATTATTTTTAAAAAAATTGAAAAAAGGTAGTAATTGTGCACAAATATGAAGAAGCTTGGTTGTGTGTAAAATGTTTAGAAATCATTGTATACATCCTTGCAGCAAAATAAGACTCTTGGTTAATACTTCGTTAAAAAGGAGAAATTCATATATGCATAAACACAGTATAGCTAAAATTTAGATATCATCATCTCTCATATCAACATAGGATGGAATCAATATAACGAAATAGAGTTATATACAAAACCCTCCCTCAATTCTTATGTTAATTGCATTGTTCAATGCAAATCCCTTCGATGGTGAAACCTTCATTCTAGACATTCAATGCCATCAAACTATCAATCAATTAAAAAAAGAAATGTTTGCCCTCAACACCCTTGTATCAGATGTTGTATAATAAGCTTGAATAACATGTAAAACTCTTTAAAAAATGTTCTTAAACTACCCTCCTTCCAATCAATTGAAAAAAAGAGAGAGCAGAGACATGTTTGCCATAAGCACTCTTGCATTAGATGTTATACAATAAGCATGAATAACATATTTCTTTAAAAAATTGTTATTAAACTACGTACCCCGACATCTAATATGCTTTATAATATATATATATATATATATATATATATATATATATATATATATATATATATATGAACATTTGTCAGACTTTGGTTAATTCTCACAGTTATTTTTCCTCCAAACTAAGATCTTAATTAACACTAATATATGTAATAGATCAATAATGCACCCTCGCATAAGATGTTGTATAATAAACTTGAATAGCATGTAAAACTCTTTAAAGAAAATGTTCTTAAACTACCCTCATTTCAATCAATTGGAGAGAGAGAGAGAGAGAGATGTTTGCCCTAAGCACTCTTACATTAGATGTTGTGCAATAAGTATGAATAACATATAAATTTCTTTAAAAAATGTTATTAAATTACGTATCCCGACCTATAATATGCTTTATAATGTGTGTGTCCATAATCTAATAAAGTAAAATAACCGTGGGCACTTGTCAGACTTTGGTTAATTCTCACAATTATTTTCCCTCCAAACTAAGATCTTAATTAACACTAATATATGTAATAGATCAATAATTATTCAATTTCCTTTTACACTATATTTATATTATATCTATACATATTTTATAAAAATAAATATTAACATATTATTTTACTATATATTCTAAAATACTTGATGAAATACAAAATCAACAACAAACAATATTTGTCAAAGATTGAAAAGAATATAATTTCAATTGCTATCATTAACATATTATACTATGTATATCGTAGAAGATTGTAAATAAAAATAAAACTAGAATATGCTTTCATTTTACAAAAGAATATTTTTAATAATTAACGTATAAATATATGCTTAAAAGTCGATTCATTTTTTTAAATCAATCATTTTATCTATTATTATTATTATTATTATTGTAAATTATCATATAAATTCATAAATTATAAATATATTATTTAAATCTATCCATTTATTTTTTGGTTAATTTAATAATATTATATATATATATATATATATATATATATATATATATATATATATATGGAAGTGATATTTTGAGAACTTGATAATTTGTAAGGCCTTTAAAAACTCAATATGGACCACACATTTAATTTAATGGGTATTAAATATGTAACTGAGAATAAATCTGATTAAAAAATTAATTAGAAGAGAGAATAAAGATTTTTGATGATTACACAATTTTAAATGTTAGTTACACATGTGTAATAAGTTGATTCCGTGTGTAAACAAATACTGTATTATTTTTTACATTGCTTACACTTACATATTACATACGTGTAAAAAAATTCAAAAAAAATTGTTACGTTGAGTTATTTCGAGTTCTTAAAAATCAAAGTGGTTCTCAAAAAGAAATAAAGCCTATATACATATATATATATATATATGTGTGTGTGTGTGTGTGTATGTATATATGTTAAAATATAAAGATAGTATATATGCCAATCACTTTTAGACATAACAAAGTTTATCATATTTAATTTCTTAGTTTTTTTATCAAATATTGTTTCAGGTTTTTTGTAGAACTTAAGTTTGATTTTTATTAATCAAAAGTTGGTAAATTGATTGGTTGGTAAAGGTTAAATACATTTAGGTCAAAATTTGTTACGTGTCAAAAATGGAAAATCTGAGTATTTTTAAAAGTTTGATAATGAAAGTATACTTATCATCAAATTTGTTACATGTTCAAACTGTTGACTTGAAAATGTCAAACGGATCAAAGTTAGAATTTTAAACATAATTCGGGTTTTAAGTTTATTTTTAAGGGTATTTTTGGAAATAATCAAAAGGTTCGGGATTTGACAAATTGACTATTTTTCCTTCGGTTATTAAAATTTAAAAAAAGATTGCGAACACTTTTGACATGTCACCTCA
This sequence comes from Bidens hawaiensis, assembly GCF_021521415.1. Taxonomy (NCBI): domain Eukaryota; kingdom Viridiplantae; phylum Streptophyta; class Magnoliopsida; order Asterales; family Asteraceae; genus Bidens; species Bidens hawaiensis. The sequence continues at coordinate 426,148 of NW_027492614.1, read as the reverse complement.
GGCCTATCAATGCTTTTAACTTTTATTAAGTTTGAAATATTTGTGTCAGCATTAATTTTTCATGCAATTGTGATCAGAACGTTGTATGGGAAGCATGTAATACAAAACTACGCTCAATTGAAGTAAAATATTCACAAAACTGAATGAGTTAACATGTTATTTTTATGTTGTCATTATGAAAAAGTCGAGAAGCCCCCTGAAACTAATCAAAATCTTTTTCATGTGTAGCTTAGAAAAACATAGTTTTTGAAGAACATCCGTCATTACAATATAATGTTCACATTTCCTTTGATGGGTGGTAAATTGATAAATATATCAATAAAGGTAACGCTCCTTCTGTATTTAGGCCTCATTACTATCGTATGAGAAGTCTGATTCCTGAAATTGGTTCATAACTAAAATTCTTTCAATTATACATATATGACACTGAGAATGAAATTTTCAATAGAAAGAGCGTTCTCGGGTACGTTTCGCACGTGTATTTTATTATTAAGCTCATTTAAAAAAATCATTTTGTGATATAAATAAAATCAATTTATGAACACATAGAATAGATGTAATACATTTCTTCACAACGTTATGTAATTATTTGTTTTACTTAAAATTTTATAATATGGATCATTCCGTGTGTGACGGGCTCTAAAACTAATATATATATATATGTGTGTGTGTGTGTGTGTGCGCTCTCTTTTTGGCCCAAGCTCCGTTACCTTTTTTTTTTTTTTTTTTTTTTTTTTTGGGGGGGGGGGGGGGGGGTGGGGCTACGCCCCATAGTAACTATCTACCCGAGTGGTATCCCACTAATGGCTCAAAACAGTAAAGCTTCCTAAGGTATTTCTTCACCGTCCACTTAAGTTGTGCAAGAAAGATTAAAGCCAAACCCAGGGAGCAGTAAAGCTTCCTAAGGTATTTCTATCTAGTTACAGGTAGTTTGCATCTTCACGTACGTGTCAATTTCACTGATCCTCTCTCCACCACATTGCCCAGATCGTTACGCATTTCGTGCGGGTTGGAACTTACCTGACAAGGAATTTCACTACCTTAGGACCGTTACAGTTACGACCGTCGTTCACCGGGGTTTCATTCACCAGATCTCTTGCCAATAGGTTACCAACTTCCTTGACCTTCCGGTACTAGTCAGGCATCAGCGCCCATACACGATCTTACGACTTTGCAGAGACGTGTGTTTTTGGTAAATAGTTGCAAGGGGCTGGTCACTGGTAAATTCCTAGAAAAAGGCATACAAAATCAGTAACAAAATCTATAGCTAAGTGTCGTAGCAGAATCGCTAGCGAAAATCATAACAGAAACTATAGATGAAAGCTATAGCAAACTTTGTAGCTAAAAGTTCATGGAAAAATTTTGTAGCTAAAAATGTGAAGCAAACAGCAAATGCGTAATTAAAATAGCGATGTCCCTTGTCATAGCTAAAATCGTTGCAAAATTTGATTTTGTAGCTTAAATCCATTGCAAATAAATTAGCTACGAGTCTTGAAACTATGTGGCAAATCCATAGTAAAATGGTTATTTGCTACGGATTAGCCACGAATTTGATCGTATCTAATACCTATTTTTTAGTAAGTTAAAAACGATTAGAGAGTAGAAAGGCATCAGCATAAGAGCTTTAGCGCTCTCGTCGGTAACCAAGTGGCGAACCTAGCATATAGTTTGCGGGTTCCTGAGAACCCAAAGAGTTTTGGATTTTTAATAAAAGGTCTATATAATATACTAGAATAAATGCATGTTAAAATGTTGAGTGTACACAAACACAAAGTGAACCATTGTTTAGTTGTAAATGCTTTGCCTTCCTACCTGGAGGATCTGGGTTCAATTCCTCTTCAATAGAGGTGCATAAATCGGGTTTTTGAAATACCCGATTTCAGGTATGGAATCGGGTTCGGGTAAGATCGGGTATTGGTAATACCCAGGTTGGGTTCGGGTATTGCCTCTAAAAACCATGCCCTATGTATCGGGTTCGAGTTAGGTATAGATACGGGTATTCTAAAACCCGGTATTTGAATACCTTATTTCCGGGTATTGAGAAAACACTATTTTTTTGGTTTTTCGGGTTCTTTTCCGGGTATGGATTGGATTATTTAAGTGGTTGCACTCTTTAGGGGTATTTTTCGGGTAATTTCGGGTATAGGTTAAAAACCTAATTCCGCGTATGGAACCGGTTTCGGTTTTTGGGTATTACCGGGTACAAATCGGGTCCAGTTCGGGTACGGATTTTGGTACTGAAATGCATACCCTATCCGTACCCTACGAGTATGGTCGGGTATGAGTTCGGGTATTAAAACCCGGTTATAAAAAAACAAGTTCCGGATTTTTTTTCTTATTCGGTTTTGGGTTCGGGTTTTCTGTGCACCTCTCCTCTCCTATACAATTTTTTTTTCAAATACCAAATCGAAGTAGTATAATCAATTTTGTGATACTAGTAGGCTATATTTGTGGGTTACAATCATGGGCTGGATTGGTGTTGCCCATACAACTGTACAAGAAGAGGTGGTTCGGTTGGGCCATTTTGCACCTTTTTTGAGTTATCATTTATCAATATGGTACTGTTATAGGACTCCTATAAGCCGTTTAGGAAAGAGAAAGAAATCAATATGGCCCTACCAACCATTATAAAAAAAAAGTTTAAAAATCAATATTGTTGTGTCAAATAGTTGCTTTCACTCATTTATTGTTTCAAAACTGGCTGCTAACATTGCTTTCACTCATTTATTGTTTCAAAAAGCTAAATTGAGTTTTCTTTATATATTCATATTAGTAATTTAAAACGTAAATAGAAGCCTAGATTTCTGCCTAGGCTTTTCTGAGCGGCTAGAATTTGATCCGACTACTAACATGAGCTCATTGTTATTTTAAACGTATAAACATAAAAAAAGAGCCTATTGATTTTTGCCTAGGCTAATTTATCGGTGATTTACATGTGTAATACTTATTGGTTTCTTATTTGCTTTGTTTGTTTATTATTTAGAACGATTGTAGCTTTCAAAAATTTTTGTGGCGACTACATTCATGTAAGACAACAATAATTAAATACTCGATCGATCTCATTTGTTGATAATTAATTGCTTATAGAGAATGAAATGCGAACCCCTGATATCTAAAATGAGTTGGTGGGCTCACACAAATAATAATATAGTCTAATACTCCCCGCAGTTAGATCGAGCGGACGCAAACCAGAAGCTCAAACTAGGAAAACAAAACGGAAGTCAGCAGTTTGTGACGCGGTAGTTAGGTAGAATTCTAACTAACTAGTAGCACGGCAGTGGACCGTAGTCCTGCCAGCAGTGCGGCAGAGGACCGAAGTTCAATGATCGGCGAACTGAAGTCAGCAGCAATAATAGGGACTGCACCAATAAACGGCTAACAAAAGTCGTCGGAAATAAATACAAACAAAACATAGAAGCAACGATGTGCAGCAAAGAGTGGCTTGCGAAATACGACATGCGAGTGGCATGGCGCCCGAGTTGCATAGCATCATCAAATAGTCAGCCAGTGAAAAACCTAAACACCAACAAAAAAAAATCGTCCAACCGAAAAATAATTCAAGAAATGTCCACAACTGTGCAATACTTGTAACAACAAAGGTAAAAATATGTCTTATGAAGATGTGGATGCACAAGTGACGTCACAATCCACAAAAGTTTACTATTACTATTTTTTATTGGGTCCTACTAGAGACATATAAAAAAATTAAAAACACCTACTAAAGAAACATGGATCTACTCCCTATTAATGGTCTTAGATCCAATGAATCAATATGGTAGGATATGGTTAACTGCCAATACGATATGATCTCAATTGCCCAAAGTCCAGTGACGAAAACCTGCAAAACAGACACCGTGAGCTCGTTACGGGAAGAACAAGAGGGGGTCCCGTAACCACCCTCCGGCGTGAGAATAAGTACAGTTCTAATGAAGATAATGCACTTAAGTAAATTGACAGAGTAAAGTGAGAGTGAATGAATACTTCATGATGATCGAGAGGGTATTTATAGCCGAAGGGTGTGGGGAAGTAATTGGGCCAGTTGTCCCTTTAGAAGATGCCCTTATAACCGCCTGGACATGTGTCCTTACATGATAGGTCCAGTTTATACGTTGCATGTGCATGTATAACAACCTAGACACGCGTCCTTCTGATATTGGTTAAAGGGTAATATTAGCCATGTGCATGGTTATAACGGCCTTGCCAGGTGTCACTGGCTGATTGGCTGAAGGGTCATGTATTGTCCAAGAAAGCATCTTGGCAGATCTTCTAGAAGGTAATTAGTTATCGACAGCTGTCCCGAGCATTACCTCGTGGTCATTTACGTGGAACGGTATTCTTTCTTGCGGATGACTTTTGAGGGTGCCAGGATGCTTCCGCATGTGCCTTGAAGTTGTTTCTTCCTCAGATGGTCTATGCGGATAGTTCATATGTTCCGCGGGTGACTTGTGACGTGCTCTTGGTTGACCCGCGGGTATTACTTAAGGGTATTTGGGTTTTTTGGTACCCTATCTCTATAAGTCCCCCCAGTCCAGTGTTTCTTCCGTGTGAAGTATTTTATGCGGGTGAAACTCTGGACTTAATGTGGATTTGGGGATTTTTGGCTCTGCAAGTTGGTGAGAAATATCTTTTGTTGCTGTGGATAATCATGAAAAAAGAACAAGTTGACCACTCGCAGGAGCGTGTGCAGGTGACAGGACGTTTATGACGGCTGTCACTGTACCCGACTGTACAACTTTTTCTTTTTTTCGAATTTCCCGCGTGACGTGGCGATCATTTATTGGACGGTTTTTTCTCTCTCCACTGTTCGTGTCTCATCGCATTAATTGCGGTGGGTATAAATAGAGGGAGTTAACTTCTTTTTTAAGTTTTATCGCCTTTGAATTCTGAATACTACCTTGCTTTCTTTCTCTGAAACTTTCAATCTTTCTTTTAATTTCTTTTGAAATAATCCAAATATTCCACCGAGTGTTTTCCATAATGGTAGCTGTGCAATCTGAAGTTGACGAAATAGAGGTCCAATGGGACTTGGATGAGTACCAGAAACTTATCACGACCTACGGCATTCCGCCTGAATGGGGATCGGAGTTCCCTTCTGTCGGCTCTATTGCCAGCTTTCCACCTCCTGGGAAGATGGCTTTATATGCCGACTATTTTGACCGTGGGAAGTTCTCCTTCCCATCACAAAGTTTTTTCAACGAGTGGTCAAGGCGTTTGGGATTCACTTATCTCAACTTCACCCTCGTGCTGTCATGCGAATTCGTCATTTCGAGTTCGTGTGTATGGCACATGAGATAGTGCCTCGTTTAGACCGGTTCGTTGTTTTCTACAAGATGGCCAACCGGAATGGATGGTTTACTTGCCATAGCTTGCCGGATAGAGTTATTGGCAACGTGAGCGAGGATACTTCCAAGGATTGGAAGAAAAAGTTCTTTTGGATCTCCGAGGACGTGGTGCCTGAGACCATGGTCCGTCGCGCTGTTAATGATGCCCTAATTGACATTACTCCTGCTGCTCATGAGAAGCGCGACTGTTTCCGCAAGCTTACTTCTTCACCCTCACCGATGTGGGCACTTCCTGAGGAAGCCCTTGTATGGGCGGCATGAGCCGCTTGTGGCCTTCTCCTTTCATGGAGCCTGTTTTTTATTGAGCTAGATGGCTGTGAGTTTTACTACCTTGTTCCTCTGCCTTTCCGTTTTTGAGTTTTTATTGTTGACGTTTTTGTTTGTTTTCAGGTTTTGGATCAATGCTGAACGCTCTAGATGATGGCAAGGGCTGCGTGGGTCGGACCGTTCGCGACGCAAAGGATACGCCTATCCTTGAAAGGACTGCTAAATACTTCCTCTTCCCAGTCAAAGTGTGTGCCGAACCAGTTGTCTCGGAGGCTATCTTCGAATCAGGTGCGTACATCCTGAACCCTCCGCCTCTTAATGCGCTGACTTTTTAGGTTCCTAGCCGGATATACACGGAAGTATCGTACTGCGTAGGTGCGGAATCCCTACGTAAGACGATACGAGCATTAGATGCGATATACGTTAAAACCAATCACAAATACACGTTACAATACTCAAAAGACACGTTGTATTGCAACCCTTCAACACGTGATGTTCAATCACAATTACACGTACTGGAATCCTCTCTCAATACAAGCCGTAACATAGGTATATAAAGACTTTGACAACTTCGCCTAACAGACTAGGCGAAGTTGTCAATAACTTCGCTTGTCCACAAGTTCGCTTATATCAGGCGAACTTGTGAGACAACCTATACAAACCAAAACAAAACAAACTAACACGATTACAGACACTAGATATTGAACTACAGACATAATGCACCAACAAACTCCCCCTTAGCAGTAGCTTCATAGTTCTATCTTCAATCACTTGTCTTGTAATCCCAAAAATCTCGAGTCACTCGTTTTCAAGCATGAACACCTTCTCTGACACAAACGGAAACTACTCTCTGATATTTCTTGGCTTCGTCTTTCCATGCAGGGATATAGAATATCTTTTTCTCGTCTAGCACCTGCAAGTCAGCTTGAGACAAATTTACCAAGTGCATAGGGTCATATACTCTCAGCACCTCTTGTTCATCTTCATCCTCCATAACCGCTTCAGCTTTTTGACTATCGACATACCACCATTTCAGATTCTTTAAGACATCCTTGGGCATTTGTTTCATCGACACTTCTTTTAAACACCGGATAGGCTTATACTTCATTACCATCCAAGGTTTGCCATCAGCTCTCATTCCTCTGTCTTTATCTTCAACAAGCTTCCCTTTCTGCGGCTTTAACAACTCAAACTTTCTCTCTTTTATAATTTCTTTCCACACGATATTCCTAATAATCCTAGCCATATTATCATCACTCTTGTTTATCAACCCCAACTTGGCCAAATCCTTCACCTCACATTCAGGTAAGGTATTCAACGATCTCAACAACCTCTTAAAGTACTGAATCCCATCAAAGCGTTTAATCACAAATAGCCTCAACTGCTCATCATATAACCAGCATATAATACCCTTTTTCGATTCAGCATACCCTTTGATATTATAACTCTTTTTAAACATAGTTGGAACCGCTGGCTTCTTTGTCTTTACGACCATTGAGCGTAGCCTTCTTTCCATCTCGGCTGCTCTTCCCATTCAGTCTCATCACTTCCCATATTTTGACCCACATTTGACTTATCAACATCTGGAATTTCATGTTCTACATTATCCTCCACAATCTCTCCCTCTTCAATCTCACTGTCAATCACAATCTCGGCTCCTATCTTCTCAATCTCTTCAACCGGTAACACATCGTCGTCACCTACAATATCGTCATCCAACATCTCCTCATCATCCACTACCACCACATCATCACCCCCTGATCCACCTGCTGCACCAGCTGACTCCCCCTGAGATGTGGAAGTCCCAAGAGTTTGTTCAGTTCTTGGCAACTCACCACCTGCACCTTTCGATGCATTGGGATCATCGTCTCTATCATTACTCTTCTTCGTCCTCAACTCATCACCCTTGCAGCTCGTCTCCCCCTGAGATGCTAAGAACTGTTTTAAAGCATCAAAAAGTTTATCGTGCTCAACCAGGAGGGACGACTGAATCTGATTTTCTGCAACAAGGCGCTGAATAGCGTGAGTCTGGACCAGGTTGATTCTTGATTGTTCTGCCACGACCCTTTCAAGAGCTGCTATCCTGTCTGAGTCAGATAAAGTTGCATCAAAATCAAATCTCATATGAGAAATGTCTTGAGCATAGGGTGGAGGGATTCCCAAGGTAGCCGGAACATCAGAAACAGGCTGAAAAGTAACCGCATGTGGTATTGTAACAGATATACCCGCGGTGGCAACCAAAGTCGACTCAACAAATCTTGCCACAACCTCCGATGGAGTAAGAGTAGGAGGTGGCAAGGAAACAATTTCTGGAGCCGAAAACTGAAAAGTAGTCGGTGGAATGCCAAAGGAAGATGATGTAGATATCACGGGAACACCCGAAGTGATCGGTCCTGACACAGTCATCGATGCAGGGACCATAGTCATACTGGATAAGGCGGGTGGAGAGAAACGAACCACCCTCGAGCTTTCACCAGCTCCCGAGCCTTCACCTGTTCTGACCCTTTTCGATCAACGAATCAACCGATCTAACTCCTCCTCAAAGTCAGATTCACTGTCATCTGTGTCGTTCTTTCTTTTTCCATGAATTCTTTCTTGAGCGTCCAGAATCTGTCTTGCTTCAGCAACATCATCAGCTGAGGAGTTAGAGTCGGTTCTTTCATAATCAGCTACAGACGTAGCTACCATCGACACATCAACACCAGAAACCTCTGCTACTGAGACCTAAATCTCTGCCTCAGGATCAACTCACTCCATATCAAAAAACCCTTGGCCACCAAAAGCAGCTTCAAGGTCTACCTGTTCCTTCGGTGCCACAACAGGAGCAGCAGGCAATGCGTGCTGTACCACAGGTGGTGGTTGAGAAACAACTGCCTGTTGCGGTGCCAGATCCCGAAACTCGTCTCCACGAGGAGCAACATACGCCGGGTTTATCAAATAACCAAATAACGGAGTATGTCGTGGACGAAGCTCTGGTTTACTTCGAGCACTCATTGATCTGCATTGTGCGAATATCCTCTTGCTGACACTCTCTACATATCGAATTGGACGGCGCTGAGGTAGCGTAGGAGCCACATGATTCAAGATCATTTGTAAGAATCTTGGATACATCAAGAATCTTTCACGAGCTACCGCACGTCTCTGACGATCTATTTCATAAAACACCATCTGACTGAAGCTGTAAGGCCTATTGTAAGTCAGTGCTGTCATAGCCGATTGCATCGTTGCACCCATACCGTCCGTACCAGTCTTACTACCCGACATGCACACGATCATCACATGCATGAGAAAACGCCATTGATCCAACAAAAATCCCTTACGCCTCTGAGTGTCACCCAATGGACCAGAATAGCCCATTCGTAAAAATGCACCATCTCTGAAAGGAGCAGTAAAGTCTGTAGGATCATCTCTAGTTTCATTCCCAAACTGCAAGGCTACCCTTATCTGTTCCGATGAGAACTGCACCTCCTGATTGTTAACTGTGGCGCGCATGACTGGGGGCTCGACTCTACAATCATATTCTACCGTTTTCCAGAAATCTTCAATGTTCGGCAGAGAAATAAGCAGAGTTGTAGTAATAGCATGGAAGATACGCGAGCGAATAAGGAAAGTGATGATCTCGCGATAATCATCAACACCGCTAGCATCCGGATCCAGAGTGATGTACATATTGTGACCCGGAAAGAATTGACGGTTGTTATCACCACCTTCGTCACCACCAGCACCACTTGCTCCTGCTACAGATGCCATATTTGCATAACAACCGGTCTAAGTTAGAAAATCGTCAAAGCAGATCACAACTTCGCCTATTACCATGAGCGAAGTTATGATAGCTTCTGGTGTACAGGCGAAGTTAGGGAAAGGGCGAAGTTGAGTACAACTTCGCCTGATAACAGATAAGCTTTTAAATAATATAAAGAACCAGGCGAAGTTAGGTATAAGGCGAAGTTAATGATAACTTCGCCTAACCATAACTTCGCCCCTTGAAAAACTTCTCCCCTGATTAGTTAAAGATTAAAGCAGCAGGCGAAGTTAAGCCTAAGGCGAAGTTGAGAACAACTTCGCCTAAACCTAACTTCGCCTGAACTGAAACGGCGACAGTTCAGTAGGCCAGACGAGGTTTGTTGGTGAAATTGGTGATTGTGGACAATGAAAACATGTTACAAAAGAGATCTAGACGATCAAATTGATTACGAACACGTCAAAAAGAGTTTTGAAAAGTGGGTGTGTAATGGTTTGCATGAACGAGGTCCCAAATCGGACCAAAACGACATCTAATTAACATGATTGACAAGAATTATACGTAATATCGACCCTACACACCTTTAACACGGATTGGAAACGAAAAATAACAAGGTTTGATTCGAGGAAATAAGTTCGCCGAGGGTGATTAGAGTATAAGTTCGCCGGGTTTGTGAAAATGTGCAAAGGGTTTGACCAAAAAGTCCTTTATATATGTTTGAAAAAGCTCAGGCGAAGTTATGGTTAACTTCGCTTATCCCTTCAACTTCGCCTTAAATTTACAAAATCAGCCCTCAAACATTTGAACAAAATGCAACTGTCTTTTAAAATCCTATGTGAAAGATTTAAACTTTATAATCAAAGAACCAAGTAACCAAGCTTTGAAACATAAAACGAAATATACATGAAAATTTTAGTAATTAAGTACACGGGATCAAATTTCAGTCTTGTCGGGGACCAGCACGTTTTAGAAAAGATCCGAACAGGAATCATACTAATTAAATGGCTGTCACAGAGATCCATGTTCAGCGGTATTACGACATAAAGAAACAGGTTGTAAGCAGGTATACAACTTAGTATGGTTTTCATCGCTTCAGTGATACGGATTAGGTTCAATTAAGCTCAAAATTTAGATGGACATCACCTCAGAGATTGTGACGCCTCCTATCTATTCTCAAAGCGTATTCGGCTTTCCCCAAGTCACCCCGAGTTGACCTCGACCCGTAGTGTCTGATCAAACAGGTAAGTACATGTTGATCTTTAGAGTCTTCTTCCCGTTCTCTTTCTTGCCTCTTGATTGACAATGATAACACAACAGGCTTCAGTAGGCTTAACATATTTTTTTTAATAAAGATTTACATATCTTCAAACAGTAGACTACTGCAAGTCCCGAATCTGGATCACTGCAGGTACTTGACACAATATCTTCTCGGACATCTGAACACTCACGGGCTCGTGTATGACTGGGTAATCGCTTTTCTGCCTATCATTCGGAAAGATGTATATGGAGACATACACAACTCTGAATGAGTCTCCACTTTAGATCGAGAAGATTTAGTTAGTATCACTTCTACTTTTACGCACCATAAAAAGTTACCATAACATACAATGACTGTTCTAGAGTCTTTTAGGCCTAATAACTTCACTAGTTAAGCACACAGAAATAGTTTGTGTATCACTTTCCAAGGTTGGATCAATTTTCTTAAAAACATTGAATTGAAACTTCTTACGAAGTTATAGACTTGAAGAATTATATCATCTCCCTAAAAAAAATTTTAGATTCTATCGCCCCGATCAAGTCAAAGTCTTCAGGTAAACGGCTATCCTGAAGATCCAATGGATCAGCTGGACCGACCACATACAAGTATGTGTCCTTCTAACTAAGTATGAACGACTATTTTTCAGCGAAAGAACAAAACCCATCATAAACCGCCCCGGTCACTTTCAATCATCTGGTCAATGGCTATCCTCATAATCTACTAGTAGAAGTAAGGACTAAACATATCCGAAGATGTGTCCTTCAAACTAAAGCAACCGACATAATTTTAAGCGATAGTGACGTTTTTTTTTTAAATAAAAGAAACGAGAAACACGGTTACTCGGGATTGATCATCCCATTAAGCTCAACAAGATTTTGAAAACGAGTTCGGTCAAACGCTTTAGTAAAAAGATCAGCGAAATTATCTAACGAATCAACCTTTTCGAGCACTATTAATTTCTTCTCAGCACAATCCCGTATAAAATGATGATGAATGCCAATGTGTTTAGTTTTGCTATGTTTTACGGGATTGTTAGTTACTGAGATTGCAGCAATGTTATCAATGAAAATAGGAGTTTGAGTAAAATTCAGACCGTAATCGCGCAATTGCTGTTGTATCCAAAAAACCTGGGAGCAGCAGTTTGATGCTGCCATGTACACTGCTTCACAGGTGGAAATGGCTACCGAGGTCTGCTTCTTGCACTGCCATGACACCAATCTTCCTCCCAGAAACTGGCATCCACCGGTTGTCGACTTCCTGTTCTGATTGCAACCTCCATAGTCAGAGTCTGTGTAAGCAACCAAGTCCAGGTCTCCTCCTTTCGTGTACCACAAACCCAGCTTAGGCTTGCCTTTGAGATACCGCAATATTCTCTTCACTCCCTTCAAGTGAGATTCCTTCGGGCTTGCCTGAAATCGAGCACAAAGACAAACTGCAAACATAATATCAGGTCTAGATGCAGTCAAATACATTAAAGAACCTATGATTGCTTGATATTGGGTGGGGTCCACGTCTTCATCACTGTTCGAATCAGCACCCAGTTTGTGGTTGACGCAAACCGGAGTATCAAATGGAGTGTTGTCCTCCATCTTGAAGCGTTTGAGAACGTCTTTGACATATTTAGTTTGATGGATGAACATCCCATCTTTCTTCTGATCAACCTGCAATCCTAAAAAGAAAGTTAATTCACCCATTGCACTCATTTCAAACCTCTTTTTCATGACTTCTTCAAACTCCTGACACATGACGACTTTTGATGCAGCAAATATGATGTCGTCCACGTAGACTTGAACTAGTAGAAAATGTCGCCCTTTTCTCTTGACAAACAGCGTGCTGTCGATCTTTCCTCTTTCGAACCCATTCTCAAGTAAGTAATCTGATAAGGTGTTGGTGCATGATGTCAGTAGTTCAGTGTCTAGTGTCTGTAATCGCGTTTGTAATGTTTTATGTTTTGTATAAGCGAAGTTGCTAACAAGTTCGCTGATATGGGCGAACTTGTTAGACAAGCGAAGTTAGTGACAACTTCGCCTGAACATGCCAGGCGAAGTTGTCGTGTCTATATAAGCCATCTGTTACGGCTTATTCGATAATAATAAGTTAATAGATTACGAGTTTGTGTATTTGAGAGAGAGAGTCTGTAATCAAGTGATCTTCGTATCACGTGTTTAAGGTTGGTATACAACGTGTTTGATTATCGTATCGTGTGTTAACCGTATTGTTTTCTATACTCGTAACGTCTTACGTAGGGATTCCGCACCTGCGTAGTACGCGATATCTCGTGTAGATCCGGCTGGGAACCTACAATTGGTATCAGAGCCAAGGTATGGAATGTATCGACCCAAGACCAATCGGTCTTGGGTCCCCAGATTTTAATCATCTGCTTTAATCATGCAGGAACAGTTGAACAGGGCTACCAACAATCAATGGGTTGTGGATAGCGGCTGTTCCCGGCACATGACGGGTAACAAGAAATTGTTACAAGACTGGAAACCTGTTCAAGGTGGTAGAGTGAGTTTCGCAGGAGAGAGCGGTGGAAAGATCACAGGAATTGGGACTGTGACTAACGGGAAGATGACGCTAGAGAAAGTTAACTTTGTTGAAGAACTGAAGCACAATCTGCTGAGTGTTTCGCAGATCTGTGACAAGGATTATACCGTGCATTTCACGAAGAATGAGGCGATAGTGTTGTATCCTGTTTTTAAGATACCAGAGGACTGGATTGTTATGAAGGCTCCAAGAGTGAAGATACGTATATCATGGATATGAGGTCTACTGAAATGGCCACTGAAGAATCGTGTCTTTTGTCGAAAGCGACTGAATCAGAGTCCGAATTATGGCATAGGAGAATGGGGCACATTCATCTTCGTAAGATGAACTACCTTGTCAAAAATGGGCTTGTGTTGGGGGTTCCCTTGAAGAATTTCAACTTCGAAGACAAATGCTTATCATGCAAGAAGGGAAAGCAACACAAGAAATCCCATCACACCAAGAAGGTCAACTCACTAGTCAGTACCCTAGACCTACTTCACATGGATCTCTTTGGTCCAGTGAATGTAAAACGTCTAGGGGGAACATCGTACTGCTTGGTGATTACTGATAATTTTTCTCGATACTCGTGGTTATATTTCCTGAAGTCGAAGGATGAAACTGTTCAGATGGTAATAAATTTGAATACCAAAGTTTAGAACATTATGGGAAAAAGAGTTAAATACATCAGGAGTGACAATGGGACTGAGTTCAAGAACTATCAGATGGAGATCTTCTGCCTACAGAAGGGGATTGAACACCAATACAGCGCACCGTATACTCCGCAACAAAATGGAGTGGCTGAGAGGAAGAACAGAACTTTAATTGAAGGATTTCCAACTTCCTGTGGTGTTTTGGGCTAAAGCTGTTGCAACAGCCTGTTATATCCTTAATAGAGTGTTAACTGTTAAAAGATTAAATAAAACCTGTTATGAACTAATGCATGGGAGAAAGCCCAACTTGAGTGGTCTTGAACCATTCGGGTCCCCATGTTCGATATTAAAGACCAATTCAAAATTTGGTGAAGTAGCCGACGAAGGAATCTTAGTCGGATACGTTGTTGGGACTCCCAACAGACGGGTCTTTAATACATCGACCAGCAAGGTTGAGGTGGTGTGTAACACTGATATCACAAGTTACAAATCACCAAAACCAAGCACGGGACCCGCTGGGGTTTTTGACTATGATAGACTTTTTAAATCTTTTAACATGCCTTATTTGGATTTTTTGCAGAAGACGAGGAACGAATTGCTACGAAGATGATATGCGATGAGGAAGACACTTTGGTGCAAAGACCACAGTATGATGAATGTCAGCCTTCCTCGTCAAATGCTGTCAATACCCCTGCTGCCTCTACTGAAGAGGAATTCATCAATCCTTTTCACTCTCAACATCAATCAACCATGGATGAGCTATCTTCGAACTTGGAAGATAATCTAAATGTCAGTTCGGTTCCGACTACGAGAATTCACAAAAATCACCCGTTGGAGAATGTGATAGGTGATCTGTCCGCCGGTGTACAAACAAGAAAAAACGTGAATGAGCACACCTGTGTTTACACAAGCATTAAAGACACGGGCATTATCAACGAATGCTTGTACACCTGCTTCATCAGCCAGATTGAACCAAAGAACTATCAAATGGCTCTTAAGGACAGCTCGTGGGTCGAAGCCATGCAAGAAGAGTTAGCTCAGTTTAAGAAAATGGAAGTATGGAATTTGGTTGAAAAACCGAAAAATGTGCATGCGATAGGCACGAAGTGGGTCTTCAAATGTAAGAGAGATGAGAAAGGGGTTGTTATCAGGAATAAGGCGAGGCTGGTTGTTAAAGGTTTTAATCCGCAAGAGGGGATTGATTACAATGAAGTATTTGCTCCTGTGGCAAGATTGGAAGCCATTCGACTGTTTTTGGCATTTGCTGCTCATAAGGAGATGAAAGTCTTTCAGTTGGATGTGAAGAGTGCGTTTCTAAACGGTAAAGTCGACGAGGTTGTGTATGTTGAGCAACCTCCGGGTTTTCCTGACCCTGACTTTCCCGATCACGTGTACAAGCTAAGTAAAGCGCTGTATGGACTACATCAGGCACCTCGTGCCTGGTATTCAACCTTATCAGATTACTTGCTTGAGAATGAGTTTGAAAGAGGAAAAATTGATAGCACATTGTTCTTCAAGAGAAAGGGTAGCGACTTCCTACTGGTGCAAGTCTACGTGGACGACATTATCTTTGCTGCATCAAACGTCACCATGTGTCAGGAGTTTGAGGCCGTCATGAAGAAGAGATTTGAAATGAGTGCTATGGGTGAACTAACTTTCTTTTTAGGATTGCAGGTTGATCAGAAGAAAGACGGGATGTTCATTCATCAGACGAAGTATGTCCATGATGTTCTCAAACGCTTCAAGATGGAGGACAGCACTCCATATGATACTCCAGTCTGCGTCAATCACAAATTGGGTGCTGATTCAGACAACGATGCAGATGTGGACCCAACCCAATATCGGGCTATTATAGGTTCATTAATGTACTTAACTGCTTCTAGGCCTGATATAATGTTTGCTGTTTGTCTTTCTGCACGCTTTCAGGCAAACCCAAAAGAATCTCATTTGAAGGGTGCGAAGAGGATACTGCGGTATCTCAAAGGCAAGCCGAAGCTGGGGTTGTGGTACTCGAGAGGAGGAGACTTGGAGCTAGTCGCTTACACAGATTCTGATTATGGAGGGTGCAATCAGAGTCGGAAATCTACAACTGGTGGATGTCAGTTTCTTGGTGGCAGATTGGTGTCGTGGCAAAGCAAGAAGCAGACTTCAGTCGCAATTTCAACCTGTGAAGCAGAATACATGGCAGCATCCAACTGCTGCTCCCAGGTTCTTTGGATTCAACAACAGTTGCGCGACTATGGTCTGAATTTCTCACTTACTCCTATTTGCATTGATAACACAGCTGCTATCTCAGTAACTAACAATCCCGTAAAGCACAGTAAAACTAAACATATTGACATACGTCATCATTTTATACGGGATTGTGCTGAGAAGAAACTGATTGTGCTCAAGAAGGTTGATACGTTAGATAATTTCGCTGACTTGTTCACGAAAGCGTTTGACAAATCTAGATTTCAAAACCTTGTTGAGCTGAATGGGATGATCAATCCCGAGTAACCGTGCTTTCTATGTTTGATTAAAAAAAAAAACGTCACTATTGCTTAGAATTATGTCGGTTGCCTTAGTTTGATGGACATTTCTTCGGATATGTTTGGTCATCATTTCTACTTGTAGAATCTGAGGATAGCCATTAACCAGATGACTGAGAGTGACCGGGGCGATTTATGATGTGTTTTTATTATTTCGTTGAAAATTAGTCAATCATACTTAGTTAGAAGGACACATACTTGTATGTGGTCGGTCCAACTGATCCTTTGGATCTTCAGGATAGCCGTTCACCTGAAGACTTTGAGTTGGTCGGGGCGATTGATGTTAAAAAATTTTTCTTTTTTCTTTTCGGGAAATGAAATTATTTTTCAAGTCTACTACTTCGTAAGAAGTTACTTTACTATGTTTAACAGAAAATTGATCCAACCTTGGAAAGTGATAGATATACTGATTCTGTGTGCTTAACTAGTGAAGTTATTAGGCTTAAAAGACTTTAGAACAGTCATTGTATGTCATGGTAGCTTTTTATGGTGCGTAAGAGTAGAAGTGATACTAACAAAATCTACTCGATTTTTTGTGGAAACTCCTTAAGTGTTGTGCTTGTCTTCATACATATCTTTCCGAATGATAGGCAGAAAAGCGATTACCCGGTCATACACGAGCACGCGAGTGTTCTGATTCCCGTGAAGATAGCGTGTCAAGACGCTGCAATGATCCAGATTCGGGACTTGCGGTTATTTTCTACTTGAAGTTGTATATATATATGTTATCAATCAAGACACAAGAAGGTGAACGGGAAGCAGAGTCTAAGATCGAAGAGTAATTACTACTTAATCAGACACTACGGGTCAAGGTCAATTCGGGGTGACTTGGGGAAAGCCAAATACGCCTTGAGAATAGATAGGAGGCATCATAATCTCTGAGTTGTTGCCCACTTATGTTTTGAGCTTAATTGAACCTAACTCGTATCACAGAAACGATGAAAACCATTTTAAGTAGATTACCTGCTTACAACCTGTTTTTTTATGTCATAATACAGCTGAACACGGATCTGTGTGACAGTCACGAAATTAGTATGATTCCTGTTCGGATCTTTTCTAAAACATGGTAGTCCCTGTCGAGACTGAAATTTGATCCCGTGTACCTTTATTTTAAAAGTTTTTCTATTTTTGGAGTTGTATGATTTTATACCTGGTTACTTGGTCTTGATCGTATCATTTAACGCTTTAAAGGATGTTTTAAAACTTAATTGCAAATTGTTCAAATTATGGGGTTTGTTTTGAAAAATTTTAATATCAGCGAAGTTCTGCATAACTTCGCCTTATAGGCGAAGTTATCCACAACTTCGCCGATACATCTGTGGCCCTATATAAAGAAGTTTTAAGGTCAAACAGTTTCATAATTTTCAAAACCAGCGAACTTATCTTCCTAAACCTAAGCGAACTTATCGTATAATCCATCGATCTTGCAGTTGTTCATTCTTTTCCGATTCTAATCCGATTAAAGGTGTGTAGGGTTCTTTTATCATATAATCTCTGTCTTTTGAGGTTAAACATCGGTCGTTTAGACACGATTAACGACCTCGATCATTCGAACCTTAAACACTCAATTTCAAACCTGTTATTACGTGTTCGTAATATACCTGAACGTATAAAACTTCATATAATCATGTGTTACAGAGTCCTCGATCTCCAATTTCATCATCTACACATCGTTCAACAACCTTAACTGTTGCCGATTCGAATTCGGCGAAGTTACAGTTTAGGCGAAGTTATTCGTAACTTCGCCTGAGGTTTATCTCAAGAGGCGATGTTGTGATTAGGCGAAGTTCTCATTAACTTCGCCTGGACCATTTTACATAACAGTTATCAGACGAAGTTCAAGTTGAAGCGAAGTTGTTTCCCAACTTCGCCCCACCTTTAACTTCGCCTGTACATAATAGATCACAACTTCGCTCATGGTAACAGGTGAACTTGTGATTCGCTTTGACGTTTATCTAACTTAACCTGTTTGTTGCAGATATGGCTGCTGTTGCTGGAGCAGGTGGTGCAGGCGGTGATGACGGAGGTGATCAACAAAGACAGTTCTTCCCGGGTCACAACATGTATATCAACTTAGACCCGGAGGCGAGCGGAGTTGATGATTTCCGCGAAATCATCACATTTCTGTTACGCTCGAGGATATTCCACGCCATTACAACAACTCTGCCGATATCCTTACCCAACATTGAGGATTTCTGGCAGACCGTGGAATACGACTGTAGAATCGAACCCCCGGTGATGCGAGCAACAGTAAACAATCAAATTGTTCAGTTCTCTTCTGAACATATCCGGGCGGCTCTGCGGTTTGGAAACGAGACAAGGGATGACCCGACAGAGTTTGTAGCTCCTTTCCGTGATGGAGCATTTTTGAGGATGGGTTATTCTGGTCCCTTGGTGGATTCGCAGAGAAGGAAGGGTTTTCTGCTTGACCAGTGGCGCTTTCTCATGAATGTTATGATAGTATGCATGTCAGGGAGAAAGGCGGGCACTGATGGCATGGGCGCGACCATGCAGTCAGCAATGACTGCTCTGACATACAACAAGCGATTCAGCTTTAGTCAGATGGTCTTTTATGAGATTGATCGTCAACGAAGAGCGATGGCGCGTGAGCGATTCATCATGTATCCAAGATTCCTACAAATGATCTTGAATCATGTTGCTCCAACTCTTCCTCAGCGCCGTCCGATCCGATATGTAGAGAGTGTGAACAAACGGATCTTCGCCCAATGTCGATCCTCCAGTGCGAGGAGCAAACCTGAGCTTCGTCCTCGCCATACTCCACTCTTTGGGTACTTAATCAACCCGGGGTATGTGCCTGCTCGTGGGGATGAGTTTAGGGACCCGGCACCACAACAGGCAGGAGCACCTCAAGCTATACCTGCTGCTCCTGTTGTGTCACCGGAGGAGAACTTGGACCTTGATGCAGAATTTGGTGGTCAAGGCTTCTTTGATATGGATCGGGTGGATCCAGAGGAGAACGTTCAGGTCCCAGTTGAACGTGCCTCGACTTTGCATGTTACTAGGGCAGCTACAACGGTGGCTGGCTCAGATTCTGATGATGAAGTGGCAGAGGCTAGAAGGATTATGGTGACTCGAGAAAGACTACATGGGAAAAGAAAGAGAACAGATGATGATAGCGAGTCAGACTATGAGGAAGAGGTACAACAGTTGATAAGGAGGTCAAGAAGGGAACGGATAGGTGCAGGATCAGGAGCCGGTGAGAGCTCTAGGGTGGTACGTTTCACTCCACCAGCACTATCCGGTATGACAATGGTTCCCTCATCACTACAGGTTACAAGGCCAAGCGCTACGGGTGTTCCCGTGGTGGCTACCTCATCTACTTTTGGCCTCCCACCCACTACTTTCCAACTTTCGGCTCCGGAAATAGTTTCGTTGCCGCCTCCGACCGTTACTCCATCGGAGGTCGTGGCAAAATTTATAGAGTCGACTGTTGTGGCCACTGCAGGGCTATCGGTGACGATACCACCTGCGATTACGTCTATTTCTACTTCTGAGGTCCCGGTGACATCGGAAATCCCTCCTCAGTACACTCAAGACATATCACATATGAGGTTCGATTTCGATGCAACCCTCTCAGACTCGGAACGAATAGCGGCACTTGAACGGGTCGTGGCAGAACAATCAAGGGTGAATCTTATCCAGACCCAGGCTATTCAACGCCTAGTTGCAGAGAATCAGATGCAGTCGTCCCTGCTGGTAGAACATGGAAAGATCATAGATGCTCTGAAGGAGTTCTTGGCATCTCAGGGGGAGACGAGCTGTAAAGGCGATGAGTTGAGGACCAAGAGAAGGAATGATAGAGACGATGATCCCAATGCGTCGAAAGATGCAGGTGGTGAGCTACCAAGAACTACTCAAGCTCTTGGAACTTCCACAACTCAGGGGGAGTCGACAACTGCAGCTGGTGGTGATGATGTGGTGGTGGTGGACGTAGAGGAGATGGATGATGTTTTGGTTGGTGATGATGATGTATTGCCAAGTGATGTGATAGAAAAGATTGGTGGAGATATTGTGATTGATACAGAGATAGAAGAGGGAGAGATAGTTGAGGAAAATATTGAGCATAACATTCCAGATGTTGAGAAAGCAGATTTGAGTGAACAGATTGGAAGCGATGAGTCTGAATGGGAAGAGCAGCCTAGGTGGAAGGAAGGCTATGCTCAGTGGTTCGTCAAAACGAAGAACCGGCGGTCCCTACAATGTTTAAGAAGAGTTACAACATTAAAGGCTATGCTGAAGCGAAGAAAGGGATTATTTGCTGGATCTATGATGAGCAGTTGAGGCTCTTCGTGATTAAAAGGTATGACGGTGTTCAGTATTTTAAAAGACTGTTAAGATCGTTGAATACACTGCCGGAATGTGAAGTGAAAGACTTAGCCAGATTGGGGTTAATCAATCGAAGTGACGATAATATGGCTAGAGTCATTGGGAAAATTATGTGGAAAGAAAGTATAAAAGAGAAGAAATTTGAGCTGTTGAAGCCACAAAAGGGAAAACTTATTGAAGACAAGGATAGAGGTTTGAGAGCTGATGGAAAACCTTGGATGATTATGAAGTATAAACCGATCCGGTGCCTTAAAGAAGTACCGATGAAACTAATGCCCAAGGATGTGCTTAAAGACCTAAAGTGGTGGTTTGTAGATTGTGAGACAGCTGAGGCAGTGATGGAAGATGAGGATGAACAAGAGGTGCTAAGAGTTTACGATCCGATGCATTTGGTAAACTTATCGCAAGCTGATCTGCAGGTGCTCAATGAGAAGAAAATCTTTTATATTCCTGCTTGGAAAGACGAAGCGAGGAAATATCAAAGAGTTGTCTCGGTTTGTGTTTGAGAAAGAGTGCATGCTTGAAGATAGAAGGTTGAAGATTACAAGACACGTGTTTGAAGCTAAAGAGATGAAGCTACTACCAAGGGGGAGTCTGTTGGTGCATGATGTCAGTAGTTCAGTGTCTAGTGTCTGTAATCGCGTTTGTAATGTTTTATGTTTTGTATAAGCGAAGTTGCTAACAAGTTCGCTGATATGGGCGAACTTGTTAGACAAGCGAAGTTAGTGACAACTTCGCCTGAACATGCCAGGCGAAGTTGTCGTGTCTATATAAGCCATCTGTTACGGCTTATTCGATAATAATAAGTTAATAGATTACGAGTTTGTGTATTTGAGAGATAGAGTCTGTAATCAAGTGATCTTCGTATCACGTGTTTAAGGTTGGTATACAACGTGTTTGATTATCTTATCGTGTGTTAACCGTATTGTTTTCTATACTCGTAACATCT
Organism: Bidens hawaiensis; assembly: GCF_021521415.1. Taxonomy (NCBI): domain Eukaryota; kingdom Viridiplantae; phylum Streptophyta; class Magnoliopsida; order Asterales; family Asteraceae; genus Bidens; species Bidens hawaiensis. The sequence goes on along the minus strand of NW_027492614.1, from coordinate 404,533 downwards.
TACGTAGGGATTCCGCACCTGCGTAGTACGCGATATCTCGTGTAGATCCGGCTGGGAACATACATAAGGTTGCGTACCAGGAACGAGGGGCCTGATGTAGTCCATATAGCGCTTTACTCAGCTTGTACACATGATCAGGAAAGTCAGGGTCAGGAAAACCCGGAGGCTGTTCAACGTATACTGCCTCATCGACTTTACCATTAAGAAAAGCACTTTTCACGTCTAATTGGAACACCTTCATTTCATTGTGTGCAGCAAATGCCAAAAATAGTCGAATCGCTTCCAATCTTGCCACAAGAGCAAACACTTCATTTTAGTCGATTCCTTCTTGCTGATTGAACCCTTTCACTACCAGCCTCGCCTTGTTCCTTATGATTATCCCTTTCTCATCTCTCTTACATTTGAAAACCCATTTGGTGCCAATAGCATGCACATTCTTCGGTTTTGCAACTAATTTCCACACTTCCATCTTCTCGAATTGGCTAACTCTTCTTGCATGGCTTTGACCCACGAGTTGTCCTTTAGAGCCATTTGATAGTTCTTTGGTTCAATCTGGCTGATGAAGCAGGTGTATAAGCATTCCTTAATGATACCCGTTTCTTTAATGCTTGCGTAAACACAAGTGTGCTCATTCAAGCTTCGTCTAGTTTGTACACCGTCAGACAGATCACCTATCACGTTCTCCAAAGGGTGATTTTTGTGAACTCCAGTAGTCGGAACCGTACTAACTTCCAGATTGTTTTCCAAGTTTGAAGAGAGTTCACCAATGGGTGATTGTTATTGAGAGTGAAATGGGTTGTAAAATTCTTCCTCGGTAGTGGCAGCAGGAGAATCAACAGCACTTGACGAGGAAGGTTGACTTTCATCGTATCTCGGACGTTGCACAATATTTTCTTCCTCATCATACAGAATATGTGTAGCAATTTGCTCATCAACTTCTGCAAAATCCAAATAAAGAATATTAAAAGATTTGAACAGTTTATCATAGTCGAAAGCTTCAGCGGGTCCCGTGCTAGGCTTTGGTGATTTGTAACTTGTAATGTCCGTGTTACATACCACCTCAACCTTGATGTTCGATAAATTAAAGACTCTTCTGTTGTGTGTACCAACAACATATCCGACTAAAATACCTTCGTCGGCTTTCTCACCAAATTTTGAGTTTGTCTTTAATATCGTACATGGGGACCCGAATGGTTCGAGACCATTCAAGTTTGGCTTTCTACCATGCATAAGTTCATAACAAGTTTTATTCAATCTTTTAACAGTTAAAACACGATTAAGCATATAACAGGCTGTGGCAACAGCTTCAGCCCAAAACACCACGGGAAGTTTAGCATCAGCCAGCATGGTTCTGGCTCCTTCAATTAGCGTTCTATTCTTCCTCTCAGCCACCCCATTTTGTTGCGGAGTGTACGGGGCGCTGTACTGATGGTCTATCCCTTTTTGTAAGCAGAACATCTGTAACGATTCCGACGAAACCAGGTATACCCTAACCGGTAGACTGTAGTTACGTCATATTTAATGTCGAGTACATGAATTACCATAGTAATTATACGAGAATACAGGGTTCACTGTATGGATTGCACGTGAATATATAATTCATCGTATTGAATATGCGATCAATCGATCGATAGTTATTGAAACCCTAACGAATCTAGGGTTCAATTATAGACGAGATATATGATATTTAGTGATGTTACGAAGTATTAAAACTTCGGGATAAGTGGATTAAAGCACAGAAAAAGGATTTCGATTTAATAGTACGTCGGTACGTTAAACGAAACCTTTAATACCAAACCGAGCAAGAGACGATCGATCAAGCCGAAAAAGATGCACAATTATTAATACTATGATGTTTTAAGTTAATAAATGTAATGATTTAAGTTTTTAAACCGGTTTTATATAAATTTTATTTTAAGCCGAAAAACGACAGTTTTAGCCTCGTTTTAAGCCGAATTAAACGTTTAACCGAAAAACGAACTGAACCAGATTATCCAAAACATTATCCAGATTACGGAAATCCAAATGAGTGGCCAAGAATGAATATGTGGGTCCCACCCGATCCTTTATGTATTCCGATCGGCCTCTTGGCCTTCATTTTTTTTTTCTTTTTTCAATCAACAATCCACAAGCTTCATCAATTCCTCTCAAATTCATGAACTAAAAACCGAGATTTGGAGCAAGAAAAACAAGGTAAAGATCGAATTATATACGTTTCCATCTTCGTTTCTTGAGTTTATTTGCAAGAAAATGAGGTTTCAAAGATGAAAACCGATTCTTGCATGATCAAGTGATGTATACGGGTTATACAAGGGATCTTGGTCCAAGAAAGGGGTTAAACGAACCAGGAACGAATTTTTACGGTTTAAATCTTTGTTTTTGTATCATAACCGTAACCATGAAAGAAATGGCTTGATCGTGAGTGTGACTTGCTTGGTATTGTGGTATGTTGTTTGTAGGATCTGTGTTTAGTGGTAGATAATGCGGAAAGACGAGTTTGTAGCTTGTAGTGGCGGAAAACGAAAGGTATATTCGGTTTATGTGTTTTTGGACAGATTGTTGGTCGTTTAGAGTTAGGTCATGAAATTTTACAGGGATGTTCTACACATAAAAATAAGAGTTCTGTGAATTTTTGGTAATTGTTGGATAAATGATGAATATTTGGTGAATTTAATGCTCGGTTTTGGCCAAAAATGGTGAAAAATAGTTAAACATCATGAAAAATTATGGAAAATTGCAGATAAGCTTTTTATATCATGTATAAGTCACACACAAAATTTGAGGTCAGTTGGAGAAGTCTAAGTAGGCTTTTCGGTTAAACGAGTTCTAGGGATTCTAGCTCGGTTTTGGTGAAAATGGCTTGTAAAAGAAGATTTTGGTTCTGGAAAAATTACAGGGGACTATGTGGATGGCAGGGGACATCCAGGAAAAATTTGGGATTTTTCTAAGGACGTTTGGTATTTACGACATATTTAGTGTTTAAATGGTGTTTAAAAATAGATAAATAAATTCTAAATATAGAAATTAATTCTGGAAATATTTTTATAGAATTCACCACTGTCAAGAAGTGATTGCAAAATTTCAAGATCCGAGATTAGACGGATAATTATTTGTGCTAATTATCAAACTTTTAAAGTTAAAACGCGTAAACCGGTGAAGTTCGCTTAAGCGAGCTGACTGGTGTATAAAAACCCTAAAAATGAATTTTCATATAATTGAGTTAAACAAGTAAAAATGAATCATCCGAAAATAATTCGGATGAATTGAGTAATTTTAACCTATTTTAACAAGTTTCCGGTACGCTAAAGACGGAAACGGGTCCCGCGGCCAAACGGGGCGTCTAAACCGAGCTCAAATTTCACAACTATACTTAAACTATCAGTCAACGACTATTTTCGGGTCGTGTGTGACCAAACTCATTTTTGAAACATAAAAACGAATAACCGTGCTAGGCACGCAAAACGAGAAAAACGACTAATAGTAATTGGGACCATGGAACTCTAAACGACATCACAATCTGAGTCCGGAGAAGTGTTTATGGGTTAACATTGCCCCCGGAATAGGTACAGTACTGGGTTAACAGTGTCCCCAGATGTACCGATTGATAAGGTTAAAGATTATATAAACAATAATTGTATAATAACGATCGTAGGGATCATATTACAGATTGGACGTGTTAATTGATAATGATTGTTGTTACCTGCTTGCATGTGCTAAGGTGAGTTTCACGAGCCCCTTTTTACTGAACTGTTTTAAATATTTTCCCGGGGCGGAAAGCATGTTTCTATCAAAATGTTTAAGTACATGCTGATCGCATGGAAATGAATGTATTTATATAATGTTTATTGTACGGGAATCGTACGGTAATGTATTAAGATGGTAATTATCTGAGTTGCTAACATTGTAAGGCACGAAACAGTGTTCTGGGTTAACAGTGTCCCCAGAGGTTATTAAATGGGTTTCTGGGTTAACAGTGTCCCCAGAGGGTATTAAATGTGTTTCTGGGTTAACAGTGTCCCCGGAGGTTATTGGAAGTGTTCTGGGTTAACAGTGTCCCCAGAGGTTATTGAATGTGTTTCTGGGTTAACAGTGTCCCCAGGGGTTATTGGATGTGCCTCTGGGTTAACAGAGGTTTCACTTGTGGGCTCAGCATAATTTCATCGCTAATATATGATTACTATAATGATTTGTCATGGTTTATTTAAATTAGTGAAACTCACCAACTATTCGTAGTTGACCCGTTTTCTCACATGCTTTTCAGGTACAATTTAGATGAAGTGATTGCTTACGTGCTAAGTGCTTGATGTGTGTAAGATTTGTGTGCGGGATGTTAGAATACATTATAACAGATAGAATTATGAATCGTATTGTATGATGTGTGTATCACCTAGACGGTAATGAAATATGAGATAATGTAATTTTGAAGTATATTAATGCATTCAGTTTTCTTTATAAACAATGTGGTTGATATCAGAGGTGTCTGTCGCATCCCGTTTACGTTTCCGCTGCGGTTTCGGGGTGTTACAACATCTCCATCTGGTAGTTCTTGAACTCTGTCCCATTATCACTCCTGATGTACTTAACCTTTCTCCCAACAATGTTTTCAACCTTGGTAATCAAGTTAATCACCAACTGAACCATCTCATCTTTTGCCTTCAGAAAATATACCCAAGAGTATCGAGAGTAATCATCGGTTACTACCAAGCAGTATGAAGTTCCACCTAGACTCTTTACATTCACGGGACCAAAGAGATCCATGTGAAGCAGGTCTAGTGTACTGACGATTGAGTTAACCTTCTTGGAGTGATGAGGTTTCTTGTGTTGCTTTCCCTTCTTGCACGACAAGCATTGATCTTCAAAGTTAAAATTCTTCAAGGGAACACCCAGCACCAGGCCATTCTTGACAATGTAATTCATTTTGCGAAGATGTATATGCACCATTCTTCGATGCCTTAATTCTGACTCAGATTCAGTTGCCTTGGACAAAAGACATGATTCTTCGGTTGTCATCTCAGTTGACCTCATATCCATTACATACGTGTTCTTTTCTCTTGGATCTCTCATCACCACCCATGCCTCTGGTATCTTGAAACTAGGATACAGAACAATTGCTTCAATTTTTAGTAAAGTGTACTGTGTACTCTTTGTCACAAATCTGAGACACGCTCAACAAATTGTGCTTCAACTCCTCAACAAAATTCACCTTCTCTAACTTCATTTTACCATTTGTCACAGTTCCAATACCAGTAATTCTACCGCCACTCTCTCCAGCAAAACTTACCCTACCTCCTTGAACAAGTTTCCATTCGTGTAACAAATTCTTATTACCAGTCATGTGCCGGGAACAGCCACTATCCACAATCCACAGATTGTTTACAGTCCTGTTCAACTGTTCCTGCACAGATAAAGAAAAGATTAAAATCTGGGGACCCAAGACCTATTGGTCTTGGGTCGATTAAATCTGTTAAACGGCATCCCATACTTTGGTTATCCAAAGTCAGTTTGAGAATGATTTCTGTAAGTCCTGAAAGGAAACCTTCTTGAGGATTGACTATGAGGCCTTCCAAACCTTAGTGAATTAACCGAATTATGATGGTAGGTTTGGTTGTTAACTGGGAAAAACTGAGATTGATATCTTTGAAATCTTGGTTTAGTCCAATGTCTGAACTTTGTTGAGTTTGCATTCTTACCATTATAGTAATTACTATTCGTTTTATTCTCAGTTTTCGGAGGCCTCATACCTCTGAATCTCTGATTGAGAGGACAATCAGCAATCAGGTGTCCTATTTGATTGCATCTGAAACAACTCCTGTGTTCAACTTTCGTCTCAACCGTTGTTTCAGATGTTGAGGTTGCATTACTATTCGTTTTTCTAACATATGGTGGGACAAACGGGTTTAGGGGAGAGTTCTTTTCAGTTGACTTATATTCCTCCCTACGTTTTAGTAACACTACCTCTTCTTTTATCTCACTAGATTCGGATGTTTTGTCCGAATTTGATGAGACAGAGCTAGGAACAGAAATCTTAACATTCGAAACAGGCTTACTCGTTTCGTTTTTACTCACTTCAGGTTCTTTAACCGAAACTTTGACAGGAACTGTCTGACTAATCTCAACATCAACAGATTTCTGCTTACTAGGATCATACGTATAGTTATGGTTATATGGTGGCGGAACTTCAGAAAATCCAATTCCCCCTTTGTTAACTGGGGAACGTTGAACACTTACGATGTGATCAAGCATTGCTGAGGAATTTCTAAACTGTTCAATTTTTCTGTTTAATTCCACCACTTTTACCTGGTAATCAGCTATCTGTTTATCCCTTTCAGCAATTAGTTTGGTTTTTTCCTCTAACACTTCATAACTAAGATCAACTACTTGTATTTTATCAGCTAGACTGGCTTTAAGACTTCTGATATCTTTATCACTAGCTTTTATTTTTACCGAGTAACTGTTTTCTCTAGTTTTAGTGTAATGATGATCTTCTTTTACCGTTTTAAATTGAGCGTCCAAACTAACAAACTGATCAGTTACTGTTTTCAATTGTTCAGACAGATTTTCACATTGCATACAATGAGGTTCAGAACTTACCTCAGAGAGCTGATCGTTAACTTCTGCCATATAAGCTTGATTTTCTCTCATCTCTTTCTCACTTCCTGCAGTTTCGATGTTCACCAAATTTGCCTGTTCGAAGACTTCCTTAACCTGTAGATTCCAGTTGTACCCACCATTGTGTCTAGATACCATAGCCTTATTCTCACTACCTCCCCCATTCTGTTGTGCAGGCCAGTTCTGACTACGTTCGACTCTCTCATTTGTACATTCCTTGGCAAAGTGATCATTTTGTTGACAGTTGTAACATCTAACCTTTGATTTGTCAAAACCTTGTCTTTCGCCAAGAACTTTCTACCTGTTTTATTCATGAATCTTTTAACCCGTCTTACTATCATAGCCATCTGCCACTGCAGGTCCATCTCTTCTAGATCATCAGCATCAATTTGATCATAGTCTTCATCCAAAGTTGCGGGATCGACTATTTTACCTTTGATGTAATTCTCATAAGATGCATAGAGAGCAAACTGTTGTTCAGCTGATTTAACACTCATGGGCATCTGTGAGTAGTCGTTGGTTGGAACATTTGATGAAAAGTTACCAGTTGTGGCTTGAGGTTTTGAAGAATTACTTCCTGCAGCTACGAAACATACATCACCATCCATGTTGAGAGTCACATGACCATCATGAGTTGAATTTGAGTTTGAGTCTCCTTTTGAGTAATAAGGAGAGGATTCTGACTTTGAACTTGAACTTGAAGTAACTTTCGCACCATACATTCCCGGATCCTGAACCTGATCAGTTGGTGTCTCTTTCCGAACCATGTTAAGTTCAAAAGTTCGTAATTTATTGACTGCTGTTTCTAAATCAATATTGGCAAACTCTTTATCTTCTCTCATCAAAACCGTGTACATTTCCCATTTCGGTGGAAGAGCATCAAGAAGTTTTTCTACAATCTCTTCTTCTTTATAGTCAATTGAGTAATTTCTAAGTTCGGTCATCAGGTGATAATATCTTGTGATGATATCATCAAGTGATTCATTTTTCAAATATTTGAACACCGAGAATTGGGTTTTGAGTAGCTTAATTTTGGATGCACGTATCCCCACATTACCTTCATATCGATTTTCCAGCGCTTCCCATAGCTCTCTAGCGGTTTTGTATTTCCCGAAGGTGCGAAGAATCTCTTGTGGAAGAGCCATGGTCCGCATGAGCTTTACTCTCTACCTCATACATTTTCCTCTCCTCCTCATCCATCTTACTGTACTTCTTTATTTGATCACGACCTTCAAACAAGGATGTTGGTGGAATGTATCCGTCTTGTATGCACACCCACATCTTAGCATCTTGATATTTAACATACTGTTCAAACCGATCTTTCCAAGAAACGAAATCGGTACCCTTAAGCATTTTCGGAGCCTTAGTTGCTGAACCGGATTCAACTTCCATTTTCACCAGTTCCGTAATGTTTATCAAAGTCATCGCTGAAAGAAACACGGCTTGAAAACACACACAAATTTTTTTTTTTTTTTAATTTGAACAGTGACCAGTAGGCGAAGTTATGCTTAACTTCGCTTAAGCTTAACTTCGCTTGATTCCTTAACTTCGCTGAAACTCTTAACTTCGCTTGCTACTTAACTTCGCTTGATGACAACTTCGCTGAAACTCTTAACTTCGCTTGCTTTTTAACTTCGCTTGATGACAACTTCGCTGAAACTCTTAACTTCGCTTGCTATTTAACTTCGCTTGATGACAACTTCGCTTAAACTTATAACTTCGCCTAAACCCTACGAACAGTGACGGCAACTTCGCCTGATGAACACAAGGTTTTTGAAGGTCTTAATTTGACGTATTGCGAGGTATGCGAAGGTGTAATGGGTAATATTTGATAGTGGGAGATGGGTAGGGCACAAAAACTCGGTATTTCAACGTAAACTCGTCCCGCGAATAGTCGAACGGAACGATTTCTACACTCGTGTGATAATCCCGAACCACACAATCACGAGCAAATGCTCTGATACCAATTGTAGGTTCCCAGCAGGATCTACACGGAAGTATCTCGTACTACGTAGGTGCGGAATCCCTACGTAAGACGATACGAGCGTTAGATGCGATATACGTTAAAACCAAGCACAAATACATGTTACAATACTCAAAAGACACGTTGTATTGCAACCCTTCAACACGTGATGTTCAATCACAATTACACGTACTGGAATCCTCTCTCAGTACAAGCCGTAACATAGGTATATAAAGACTTCGACAACTTCACCTAACAGACTAGGCGAAGTTGTCAATAACTTCGCTTGTCCACAAGTTCGCTTATATCAGGCGAACTTGTGAGACAACCTATACAAACCAAAACAAAAAAAACTAACACGATTACAGACACTAGATATTGAACTACAGACATAATGCACCAACAGACCTCCGACGGGACAATCGTCATTCTAAGTGACGATTCTGTCATCCTTGAGGAGGAAAGCTCAGATGATGCTTCTGAAATTTCATCTGTCTCTCATTTGCTGGCAGATGTTTACCGGAAGAGGCCCTTCCACGTATCTCAGGCGAGTGACGCAGGTACTAGTTCTTCGGACGCCGGGAATGGGCCGAAGACGAAGAAACGCCGTACACGTCGTCCGAGGAAACCACCACCGCTCAGCCTTGCCGAGGGTCTGGGGACGGTGACTGGTGAGTTCTTACTTTTTGATAATGAGATCTAACTATGATTTTCTTATGCAGATCCGTCCATTGTTGAAGGTCATGCGGTTGGAAGGCTATCGACGCCAACACCAAATGTTGAAAAACAAAAATCGCCTCCTCCAGAGAAGAAGGTGGATAACCATGTTACCCCTCCTACTGAGACGACCGTGGAGGGGTCTAACGTTCAGCCAGTGACTACCAGATCCCTAGACTATCTTTTCCAGGGTGGTGATGCCACCGGCTCTCAAAATGATAACCCTGAAGTCACTGCTGAGGGCTTCAGGGTTAATGAATCGCCTCCGCGATCCGCCCCTCAATTTTACTCTACCTCTTCGCCTTTTACAACGGGCGAGGAAGATGACTTTTTATTTGGAACTTATGTCCATGAAGCTGGGGGAGGTTCTTCACAAGGTGCCCCGCAACAGTCTTCCTCCACTCTTGTTCATCTCGAAACTTCTAGTTCTCAATATTTCGGGAACGTACAGTTGGGGGGAGACTAACTTGTTTGTCCCGTCTTGGGACATTGTCAATGGGTCTCGAGTTTCGAATCCCAAGACCTGCATGAGTTTTGTTGAGCACGGTATGCCGGCTGCCGAAGTGGCGTACCAACAAACTCGCTCCCGTCATGAACTTCATACTGACTTGTCCATTTCTTTGACTAACAGCTTAGCCTTTTCTCAAGAAATTTTACGGGAGTGGAAAACAATGGGCGGGAAGCTTGGTGCAACTTCTGAAGCCGTGAAGGTTGCAGAGAAGGAATCCGAGGAGCAGCGGAAAGCAGCATTCGCGGCTAAATGGAAACAAGTTAATGCCGAGGATGCAATTAAACTGGAAAAAGATCGAAGTGCTGCTGCTGCTAAGAGTTGGAAAGAGGCCTGTGAAAGGTCTAACGCCACTCTTGAAGCTTCCCGAGCTGAAACTCAAAGGAAGAGGGATGAGTTGGCGAAGACACAGGACGAGGTGTCTTGTCAAAACACCCGGATCCAAGAGCTCGAGGAAGAACTGAGATTGCAGAAGGAGCAATCTGAGATCAAAGATAAGACTGCTGCTGAAATGCATTCTGCTTATGACTCCTTGCTGCAGTCTCGTACTGAAGCTGAAACCCGCACCTCCGGCGAGTTGCAAGTGCTTCATGATAGGGCGGAGCGTGCTGAGCGGGAAAGGCAATATTTCCTCAACTGTGGCCTTGACTCGGTAAGATTTTCTCGTATGTTGCTTTGGCTGTGCACTTCAAGTTTTATGTGCTACTATGTCCCTTATGTTTTGTTGTTAGGTCATCCGTCATATCAAGAAGAGTACGGAGCTTACTGACTGCTTCGTGAACTTAACAACTGCTTTAGAAGGCGTTGGCCGGGTAAAGGGCTTTAATGAAGGGTTGGCGTTCGCCAAATCCGGACAGTTTATTGAGAGCCACCCGCTTCATGGCCTCGACGCGAAGCAAGAATTGGATATGCGGATAAAAGATTATGACGATCTGACCTTCCCGCTGCAACATACGCTTCCAGAGTTTGCCTTGACTGAAGATGGCGTGAAGCAGTTGCGGGTCTATATTTATGATGAGTCTGATGATGACGAGTCTGATGATGATAAGTCTGAAGATGTTTCCCACAATGCTCCGGAAGGCACTTCGGCCCCTAACCCATAGGATAGATGTACGAGATAAAACTGAACTTGTAATTTCTTTTCATGTTTTTGTAATCACCATTTTTGAATATTAATGAAAAGAACTTCATGTTGATAATATCTTTGTGAAATATCTTTTCTTTGAATTTTGTACTTGTGTAAATTGGATAGTACTGGTGACGTTGCGGAGAGAGAATTTTAGGCGGTGGCTGACAAGACGTGTAAAACGCCTGTTTGACAGCCTGTAAACGCTTTTTCGAATCTTCCGCCTGACGTGTCAGTCATCCCGTGGTCCTCATTTCTCTTTCCTCTGTTCGTCAGACGGTCACATTAATTGCGATGGTTATAAATAGGCCTTGATTTCTTCAACCCCTTCTTATTACTTACATATTTTCTCCTTCAATCATACCAGAGAACTTTTGCTTTCTTACATCCGTCTTTTATATTCGATTCTAATGGCCGCCCAGAAGAAAAATCCCCCTGCAATAAATGAAGCCGGGTGCGAAATTAAAGAGAAGGACTTCGACGACGTTAAAAACGTATATGGTTTCCCTTTGGAATGGGAAGCCAAACGTCTGTCAAAGGGAGCAATTGCAACGGCGCCTCCAGCGAAGAAGATGGTCGTTTACTTGGACCATTTTACCACTGGGAATTTCCGATTTCCCGTGACCAAATTCGTACAATCGGTCTTGACGGCATATGGGATTCATCTATCCCAGATTCATCCTTTTGGGATGCTAAAAATTCGACATTTCGAGTTTTGCTGTCAAGCACACAACTACGATCCCTCCGTTGGCATGTTTGCCGTACTATACAAGATGACTTATCGTGAAGGTTCGTACGGTTTTGCCACCACCGGTAAAGGATCTATTGGTTTTGAATGGCTTCGCAGCATTCACGGATGGAAGTCAAAATTCTTCTGGATCCGGGAAGATGTTATCCCGTTTACAATGACTCACCGAAAGCCGAAGGATAAATTACCTGAAATCCTTTCTTCCGAATACGAAGGTCGTGCTTGGTTCCTTACTCTAACCAAGACTCCGACACCCATGCGTCCCATTCACGAAGGGGCGATGGTGCATGCCAAGATGAGTCGTTTGTGGCCATTCCCCACCTTGGAACCTTATTATGAGAATTCCGATGGAAGTAAGTTTTTGCTTGTAATATTCCAGGTTCTCAGTTTACTTTCTTTAACGTTCTTCGATTGCAGGTGAAGGTACGATCCTCTCCACTCTTGTGGATAAGATGGGAGGCATGATGGTACGCCGCCCCATTACCCAGCATGACGTACCGTTTTTGGAGCGCTCGCGGAGCAACTTCCTTTTCTCCACAACCTTTACTTCGGAGCCTATTGTCTCCGTTGCGATGTACGCACAAGGTGAGGAGTTTGTCAAAAAGTGTGAAGGTATTCCTCAACCTCGACCTATAACCGCCGCTACTTCGAGCTGGGTGATAGTACTTCTTTCGTAGCGAAGAGTCGTCACTATGTGAAGGAGGGTTATCAATTGGTGCTACTAACTCTTCACCTTCGACTGTAGGTTTGACCCGCAAGAAAGATTTGAAGGCCACCACCGATCCATCAACAGGTGAGGAAGGTGGTCCTCAATCCGTTGTGGGCGAACCTCAGGTTATGGAAGCGGGTGCTTCAAAGGCTGCTGGAAAGCGGAACGCACAGCCTTCCGATGTTGCCCCTTCCAAGAAGAAGAAGAAGGAGAAGGCTAAGGTTCTGGACTTGGGTGCTCGCCTCCGAGAGCTTTCCGCCCAAGACGTTTCCAAGAGTAAGTTTTGAACCCTTATTATATTTGGACTTGTCGCTTATTGATAGCATAAAAAGTTGTACTTTGGAAATTTTCAGGTCTCAAGAGTTCAGTTGCTACACAGCTTCCGACTCCACCAACCTCACCATTAAACAATGTTCAAGAGCCGATCAATTTATCGGATACGTCTCCTATCAGAGAAAAAAAGGTTAGTGGAACTGATCATTTTCGTACATCTCCACCCCATCACGAGCATTTCTTCCGAAATCAGGGTGGGGTCAGTGTTTTTACATATGGGGGGCAGGCTTCCTCATCTCGAGTGGAAGAGGATACTGCTCCGCATAACCCTCACTGTTCGTTGCGTTGAAATTCAGTTTAAGCGATGCGGACGTTTGCCATGGATATCTCCATGAATGTCTCCCTCCTTCCGAGAGGGAGCGACAACGTCGTCATATTTGCCAGAAACTACTGGACTCAAATTCCTATCACATGGTGAACACTGTTTCCACCAACTAGGAGATACGCCGGGATTGGTTAGCTATGAATGAGGAGCTAGAGGAAATCGAGCGAAACTTGCTTAACAAGAAAGAAGCTCTTAAAGCGTTAACTAACGCCCGGGATAGCCATCGGGCCATGGAGGCAGAGAAAGCCGAACGCCTTGTCACTGAGAAAGCTAAGACTGTTCTCCATAAACAGCTTGATGAACAAGCTGAGCTGATAAAGACCCTTCAGGCTGACTCAGCGGCTAAGGACAAGTGCTTATCCGACCTTAATGCCAAGAATCGAGACCAAGCCTTGGAGTGTGCTGGTCATAAGATGAATCTTATCCGGGCTCAAGCGGATAAAAAGTGGCTTCTAGCGACGGCGATTCCCAAGGTATCAAGTCTTTTTGTTAACATAATCGGTTTTGATGTGTATGTGCTCACACATGTTTATTTGACTTAACAGGTTATCACTGACGTTCGGAATAGTGATGATCTTGGGAATTGTGTTGCGGTGCTTCTCCGTGCTTCCGAGCAAGCAGGCCAACAAATGGGCTTTGAAGAAGGATATAAGTTTGGCTCTGAGGGCCGGGTTCCGGAGGAGTATGTCTTGACCGGCAAGGACACTACTTCTATCCTTATTGAGAAAACCAAGGATTTTGATACTCTGAAGTTTTCCCTTTCCGACCATATATCAGAGCTCGCAGATAAGGAGGATGCCATAGAACAACTAAAGGAGCTATTAGATCTTGATGAGGAGGAAGAAGAGGGTGAAGCCGATAATATTGCGGAAGACGAGAATATCGTCTCGTAGATGTATATATGTTTTCCTTTGTAAATTTTCCCCTTTTGTAATCTCTTTTGACTATTAATAAGAAGTCTTGTTTTCTTCCAGTGCACTTTGTCTTTGTAGGTTCCTGGACGGATCTTACACGGGATATCGCTATCTACGTAGGTGCGGAATCCCTGCGTAGGTAGTTACGAGCGTAGAATACGTAAAACAATCACACGCGATACAAACGAACACGTTATATATTATAACTTGAAACACGTCTATTACAGACTCTCGACACGTTCACCGAACTACTGAATTACACGTGAATAACCCGAAAACTCTCTCTTTAACCGTAAACCCGTAGGTTATATAAATACACGACAACTTCGCCTCAGGCGAAGTTGTCAGTAACTTCGCTCGTTGAACAAGTTCGCCTAGGCGAACTTGTCGACAACTTCGCTTGTTCAACAAGTTCGCCTAAGCGAACTTGTTGACAACTTCGCTTACATACATAAACATAAACTTAAACATAATTACATTACAGACTCGATTACAAATGCTAGACTATGAACTACTGACATTTATGTAACAACAGACTCCCCCTTGGCAGTAGCTTCATATCTTGATCTTCAAAGCTTATGTCTTGTAATCTCTCGTCTTCTCTCTTCATCTCTTCAAGCATGCACTCCCTGTTTAACACATACAGAAACCAACTTCTGGTACTTCTTAGCTTCCTCTTTCCAAGCAGGAATGTAGAAAATCTTCTTAGTATGTAGTACCTGCAAGTCAGCTTGAGACAGATTGACTAAGTGCATAGGATCATACACTCTCATGATCTCTTGCTCATATTCATCCTCCATGACCGCTTCAGCAGTTTCACAATCCACGTACCACCACTTCAAGTCTTTCAAGACGTTCTTGGGCATCACCTTCATCGGCACTTCTTTTAAATGACGGACTGGTTTATACTTCATAACCATCCATGGTTTGCCGTCTGCTCTCATCCCTCTATCTTTGTCTTCTACTAATTTCTCTTTCTGAGGCTTCAGAAGTTCAAACTTTTTATCTTTAATGGCCTCCTTCCAAACAATTTTCCCAATTACTCTCGCCATGTTATCATCACTTCTGTTTATCAGCCCCAGTCTTGCTAAGTCTTTCACCTCACACTCCGGTAAGGTATTCAGGGATCTTAACATCTTCTTGAAGTACTGAATGCCGTCGTAACGTTTGATCACAAATAGTTTCAACTCTTCATCGTACAACCAGCATATGATTCCCTTCTTTGATTCTGCATATCCCTTTATATTATACGACTTTTTGAACATCGTCGGTACTGCCGGCTTCTTCGTCTTTACAAACCACTGAGCGCAGCCTTCCTTCCAGTTTGGCTGATCTTCCCACTCAGTGTTGTCAACCGCAGCATCTTCACATATAGTCGACTGTTCAACCACAGGGATCTCATGCTCTACATTTTCTTCAACAATCTCTCCTTCTTCTATCACATTCTCAACCACAATTTCTGCACCAATCTTTTCAATCTCATCGATTGGCAGAACATCATCTTCATTTATCAACTCATCATCCTCTAACATATCATCTATCTCTTTCAGCGCATCAATCATATCATCAACCACATCCACATCATCACCAACAGCTACCACATCATCACCAGATGCAGACTCCCCCTCAGCTGTGGAAGCCCCAAGAGCTATAGTAGTTCTTGGCAACTCACCACCTGCATCTTTCGATGCATTGGGATCATCGTCTTGATTCTTCCCAGCTCATAACCAGTTCATAACACTTATAAGCAACCAGTTCCACGTCTCCTCCCTTCGGGTACCACAACCCTAGCTTCGGCTTGCCTTTGAGATACCGCAGAATCCTCTTCACACCCTTCATGTGAGATTCCTTTGGGTTTGCCAGAAAACGAGCACAAAGACAAACAGCAAACATTATATCAGGCCTAGAAGCAGTCAAATACATCAAAGAACCTATTATAGCCCGATACTGAGTTGGGTCCACATCTGCGTCACCGCCTATTTCAGCTCCCAACTTGTGGTTGACGCAAATTGGAGTGTCAAATGGAGAAGAGTCCTCCATCTTGAAGCGCTTGAGGACATCATGAACATATTTTGTTTGATGAATGAACATCCCATCCTTCTTTTGATCAACCTGCAATCCTAAAAAGAACGTTAGTTCACCCATAGCACTCATCTCAAATCTTTTCTTCATGACAGCCTCAAATTCCTGACACATGGAGACTCTTGATGCAGCAAATATGATGTCATCCACGTAGACTTGAACTAGCAGGAAGTCACTTCCATCTCTCTTCACAAACAGTGTGCTGTCAATCAAACCCCTTTCAAAACCATTCTCTAGCAAGTAGTCCGATAACGTTGAATACCAGGCACGAGGTGCCTGATGTAATCCATACAGCGCCTTGCTCAACTTGTACACGTGATCAGGAAAGTCTGGGTCAGGAAAACCCGGAGGTTGCTCAACATACACAACCTCATCAACTTTCCCATTGAGGAACGCACTCTTCACGTCCAACTGAAACACTTTCATCTTCTTAAAAGCAGCAAACGCCAAAAACAATCTTATCGCTTCCAACCTGGCCACCGGAGCGAACACTTCATTATAATCTATCCCCTCTTGCTGATTAAAACCTTTAACGACCAGCTTCGCCTTGTTTCTTATAATAATCCCCTTTTCATCTCTCTTGCACTTAAACACCCATTTTGTGCCTATCGCATGCACATTCCTTGGTTTTTCAACCAAAGTCCAAACTTCCATCTTCTTAAATTGAGCCAAC
Source organism: Bidens hawaiensis (assembly GCF_021521415.1). Taxonomy (NCBI): domain Eukaryota; kingdom Viridiplantae; phylum Streptophyta; class Magnoliopsida; order Asterales; family Asteraceae; genus Bidens; species Bidens hawaiensis. Next base: position 387,826 of record NW_027492614.1, on the reverse strand, counting down.
TCTTCTTGCATGGCCTCGACCCACGAGCTGTCCTTAAGAGCCATTTGATAATTTTTCGGTTCAATCTGGCTAATAAAGCATAAGTACAAACATTCGTTCATTATACCCGTTTCCTTAATGCTTGTATAAACACAGGTGTGCTCATTCAAGCTACTTCTGGTTTGTACACCGGAGGACACATCACCTATAACATTCTCCAAAGGGTGATCTATGTGAATTCTCGTGGTCGGAACAGCACCGACATGCAAATTATCTTCTAAATTAGAAGAGAGCTCATCAATGGTTGTTTCTGGCTGAGAGTGAAATGGATTGATAAACTCTTCTTCAGGAGAGACAGCAGGGGAACCGATAGAATTTGATGAGGAAGGTTGACAATCATCAAATAGCTGTCTATGAGCCAAATTTTCCTCCTCATCTAGAATCATCTTCGTAGCAACACGTTCTTCTTCTTCTGTACAAAACAAATCAGGTATGTTAAAAGACTTGAAGAGCCTATCATAGTCGAAAATCCCAGGAGGTCCGATGCTCGGTCTTGGCGATCTGTAACTCGTAATGTCGGTGTTACATACCACCTCAACCTTGCCGTTCGTTGTATTAAAGACACGCCTGTTGGGAGTCCCAACTTCATAGCCGACTAAGATTCCTTCATCGGCTGCTTCACTAAACTTTGAATGTGCCTTTAAAATTGAACACGGGGACCCGAAAGCTTCAAGTCCACACAAATTGGGCTTTCTCCCATGCATAAGCTCGTAGCATGTTTTATTAAGTCTTTTTACCGTTAAAACTCTATTCAGTACATAGCAAGCTGTAGAAACAGCTTCAGCCCAGAACACCACCGGAAGCTTCGAATCAGCCAGCATAGTTCTGGCTCCTTCAATTAAAGTTCTATTCTTCCTTTCAGCCACTCCATTCTGTTGCGGAGTATACGGAGCGCTGAATTGGTGTTCAATCCCTCTTGACAGACAGAAGATCTCCATTTCAAAATTTTTAAACTCGGAACCATTGTCACTTCTGATGAACTTCACTCGTTTATCCATAATGTTCTCAACTTTGGTAATCAGATTCTTCACCATTTGAGCCGTTTCGTCCTTTGATTTCAGGAAGTATACCCACGAGTATCGTGAGTAGTCATCAGTGATCACCAAGCAATAAGTTGTACCACCTAGACTTCTTACATTCACAGGACCGAAGAGATCCATGTGAAGCAGCTCTAGTGTACTGGCAATTGAGTTTACTTTCTTGGTGAGATGGGACTTCTTGTGCTGCTTTCCCTTTTTGCACGCAAGACATTTGTCTTCAAAATTGAAACTTTTTAAGGGAACACCCAACACAAGCCCATGTCTGACAATATGGTTCATCTTCCGAAGATGAATGTGCCCCATTCTCCTGTGCCACAGTTCAGATTCCGATTCGCTTGCTTTCGTCAAAAGGCACGATTCTTCCGTTGACATTTCAGTTGAACTTAAATCCATCATATACGTATTTCGATCACGTGGAGCCTTCATTACTATCCACTCCTCTGGTATTTGAAAACCAGGCTTCAACACAATCGCATCAGTCTTCGTGAAGTGTACGGTATAATCTTTATCACAAATCTGCGACACACTCAGCAGATTGTGCTTCAGTTCTTCAACAAAGTTCACATTTTCTAACGTCATCTTCCCGTTAGTTACCGTACCCCTTCCTGTTATTTTGCCTCCACTCTCACCGGCAAAACTGACTCTTGCTCCTTGAACAGGTTTTAAATCTTGTAACAAATCCTTGTTACCAGTCATGTGCCGGGAACAGCCGCTGTCCACAACCCAAAGATTATTGGAAGCCCTGTTCAACTGTTCCTGCACAAACAAAAGAGATTATTAAAATTTGGGGACCCAAGACCTCTTGGTCTTGGGTCGATTAACCTTCTTAACAGAACTCACACACCTTGGCTGACCAAAATTAGCATTAGAAAAATTTCCACGAGTCCTAACAGGATACCTCCTTGGAGACTGATAGTGAGGCCAACCAAACCGACGAACATTAAGATAATCAAAAGAATTATAGCATTTGGTTTGGTTATTAGTAGTGTAAAAACGAGATGTGTTTCTTTGAAAACCTGTATTATCTCTCAAATTTGAATGGTTTTCTTTTTTAACATTTAAACGATTACCAAAAACCTTAGTCTCAGTTTTCGAGGGCCTCACCTCTCTGAAACGCTGCTTCAGAGGGCAATCAGCAACAAGGTGCCCTGTTTGATTACATCTAAAACAACATCTATGTTCAGCTTTCTTTTCAGTAGATGTTTTAGATGTGGAGGCAGTATTACCAACCGTACATCTCACATAAGGTGGGACATATGGGTTGAGTGGAGTACTCCTTTTAGTTGATTTATCTTTTTCTCCACTAGTGGGTAATACTTCCTTCTCTTTTGTCTTACCCGACTCGGATGACTTATCCTAATCAAATGAGACTGGACTTGAAATAGAAATTTTAACTTTTGAGACAGGCGAACTTGTTTCGCCTTTACTAATTTCCGGTACTTTACCAGTTTCCTTAGCAGGACCTGTCTGATCAGCTACAAAATTAACAGATTCATGAACACTAGGATTGAAAGTATAATTATGGTTATAAGGTGGTGGAACCTCATGGTAACCAATTCCTCCCCTCTTAGGTGAGGAACCTTGATCACTAACGAGGTGATCAAGAATAGCAGAGGAATTCCGGAATTGCTCCAGTTTCCTATTTAGTTCCACCACTTTTACCTGGTGATCAGCAATCTGTTTTTCTTTCTCAGCGATTAACTTGGTTTTCTCTTCTAAAACCTCGTAGCTTAGATCAATCACATCAATTTTCTCAGCTAATTTTGTTTTTAAACTTTTAACGTCTTTTTCACAAGCTTTAATTTTTATTTTATAATTATTTTCTCTTGTCTTTGTGAAGTGATGATCTTCTTTCAAGGTTTTAAATTCGGCATCCAACTTAACATACTGATCAGTAATTGTAGCAAGCTGTTCATACAAGTTCTCACATTTAGTACAGATAGGTTTAGTACATACCTCGGAGTTCTGGTCATTAGCCATGAAAGCTTTTTCATTTTCAGCAGCTTTCATACATTCTTCAGCTGCAACCTTCGCCATGTGTGCCTGCTCAAAGAGTTCTCCAGAGAACATGTTCCAGTTGTATTCACCAGCATCAGACATCATGGCATTATTCCCATTGTATTTCCACTTTGCTGTGTAGTCCTCCCCTGACTACGTTCTACACGTGCATTAGTGCACTCCTTTGCAAAGTGTCCATTTTGTTGACAATTGTAACACCTCACCCTTGACTTATCAAATCCTGGCTTTCCACCTACGAACTTTCTGCCAGTCTTCTTCATGAAACGCTTCACTCTTCTGACTATCATCGCCATCTGCCACTGCAGATCTATCTCCTCCAGATCATCAGGATCGATCTGGTCATAGTCTTCTTCCAAAGCAGCAGGGTCCACAATCTTCCCTTGTATGTAGTTCTCGTAAGAAGCAATAAAAGATGCATAGAGTGCAAACTGCTCTTCAGCAGATTTGACACTCATTGGCATCTTAGTGTAGTTATTGCTTGAAGCACTGGGAGAGAAACTACTCTTGGATGCTTGAGGTTTCGAAGCACTTGATCCTCCAGTAACAAAGCAAACATCACCGTTCATGTTTACTGACACATTTCCTTCATGAGAAGAGTTAGAACCTGACTCTCCTTTGGAGTAGTAAGCAGCAGATTCAGACTTCGAACTTGAGCCTGAGTTAACTTTGGCACCATACATACCAGGGTCTTGAACCTGATCCGTTGGTGTCTCTTTACGAACCATATTAAGCTCAAAGGTTCTAAGCTTGTTTACTGCTGTCTCCAAGTCATAATTAGGAAAGTCTTTGTCTTCCCTCATTAGAACAGTGTACATTTCCCACTTCGGTGGGAGAGCATCGAGAAGCTTCTCAACTATTTCCTCCTCTCTGTAAGCAATAGAATAGTTGTTCAGCTCTGTCATTAGATGATAATATCGGGTGATAATATCATCGAGCGATTCATTCTTCAAATACTTGAAGACAGAGAACTGGGTCTTTAACAGCTTAATCTTCGAGGCACGAATACCCACGTTCCCTTCGAATCTATTCTCAAGAGCATCCCAAAGCTCTCGTGCAGAAGTGTACTTCCGGAATGTATGGAGAATCTCTTGAGGAAGAGCCATAGTAATTGCAGCATGGGCCTTGCTCTCGGCCTCATACATCTTCTCTTCTTCCTCCATCTTGCTGTACTTCTTTATCACATCCCGACCTTCGTATTCCATTGTCGGTGGAATATATCCATCCTGGATGCACACCCACATCTTTGCATCCTGGTATTTAATATACTGAATGAACCTATCCTTCCACGCCACAAAGTCGGTTCCTTTCATCAACCTTGGGGCCTTAGTAGCCGACCCCGCTTCAACTTCCATTTTGACTAACTCTGAGATGTTAATCGGCGACATCTTCTCGAAACAAGAAAAACCCGAAAAAAACAAAAAATTCTTCCAAACAGTACTATAGGCGAAGTTAAGGATAACTTCGCTTAAGAGTTAACTTCGCTGGAAAGTCCTTAAATTCGCGTGACTTGGCGAAGTTGAGAATAACTTCGCTTAGGTAAGCGAACTTAGGAGATAAGCGAAGTTGAGGTTAACTTCGCTTAGGCGAACTTATGAGGTAGGCGAAGTTGTGGTTAACTTCGCTCAACCTTATATCTTCGCCGAAACCCTACTTCCAGCGACGGCAACATCGCCTGAAGAACAACAACTTCGCCCGAAGAACACTGAAAATATTCAGATCTGTTTTCGACGATTTAGCAGTTTCCGGTCGGTGTGACGGCTTGAATATGACTGTATAAGGTGAGAATAACACAATATCAACGAAAACGCGTCCCGCGAATAGGTCAAACGAGACGTTTACTACACCCGCGTGAAATCCCGAACCACACAATCGAGCCAAAGCTCTGATACCAATTGTAGGTTCCTGGACGGATCATACACGGGATATCGCTATCTACGTAGGTGCGGAATCCCTGCGTAGGTAGTTACGAGCGTAGAATACGTAAAACAATCACACGCGATACAAACGAACACGTTATATATTATAACTTGAAACACGTCTATTACAGACTCTCGACACGTTCACCGAACTACTGAATTACACGTGAATAACCCGAAAACTCTCTCTTTAACCGTAAACCCGTAGGTTATATAAATACACGACAACTTCGCCTCAGGCGAAGTTGTCAGTAACTTCGCTCGTTGAACAAGTTCGCCTAGGCGAACTTGTCGACAACTTCGCTTGTTCAACAAGTTCGCCTAAGCGAACTTGTTGACAACTTCGCTTACATACATAAACATAAACTTAAACATAATTACATTACAGACTCGATTACAAACGCTAGACTATGAACTACTGACATTTATGTACCAACAGTCTTATGTACTATAATATAAGTGTCTGTCCAGAACTTCGTTTTTGTCAATAAAATATTACAACTTATCAAAATAACATGGAACTAACTCGACATTTTTCATACATTGGGTATAAGCCTTCTTACGATAGAGGAAATTGCATAACTTGTTTGTCTATGTGAGCACGCAGGCCAAAATAAAAGAGTAAATAAAACTGCTACATATGTCTGGACCCGCGAGTTGCAGTACTTCTAAAGCTGTCGCTTGTAATTGTGCTTGCGGATCGATGCTAATTCTCTTCTTTCTTCAAGTAAATCGAGATTCATCATGAGTTCGTGATCATTATTATCAATTAACAGAACCCTTGCGGATGGAATCCCAATTTCTGCCGGGATCATGGCTTCGGTGCCATAGGTTAGACTAAACGGCGTCTCCGAGTTGCTAGAGTTTTTTTGGGTGCGAAAAGCCCAGAGTACATGGGGCAATTCGTCAACCCAACCCGTCTGTTTAGTACCCAACCTCGCCTTGATCCCTTCTTTGATAGTTCGGTTGGTCCTTTCGACCTGACCATTTGCTTGCGGGTGAGCTACAGATGTGAAGACTTGGGTGACTTGAAGTTCTTTCAACCATTCCTGTAGTCCGCTATCAGCAAATTGGGTCCCATTGTCACTTACCAATTCTTGTGGGAGACCAAACCGGCAAATGATGAATTCCCAAAGGAATTTTTTCACGCTTAAAGTCGTTATTGATGCAACCGGTTTGGCTTCCACCCACTTGGTGAAGTAATCAATGGCCACTATCAAGAATTTGACTCGTCCCGGGGCTTCTGGGAAAGGTCCCATACTATCAATAGCCCATTTTTGGAATGGCCAGGCAGATGTTACCGGAATCAGTTCGTTTTTTGGACGCAGAGTATTGGGGGCGTGACGCTGGCAAGAATCACACTTTCTGATTTCTTGCACGGCGTCCAAATGCATGCCAGGCCAGTAGTACCCCGCGTTCATGATCATTGCAACTGTCATTCTTGGTCCCGCGTGTAACCCGCAAATGCCTTCGTGAATTTCTCGAATTAGGTAATTTGCGTCTTCTGCGTCCACACAATGTAATAGCGGACCAAGAAATGATCTCCGGTATAAGATACCATCAGTCAACTGGTAATTCAGAGCTTTGTGCTTAATCTTACGAGTCTCAGCCTTTCCTGCTGGAAGTGCTCCGGAAAAGGATGTTAAAAGCTTAAAAACTAAACTTGCTGAAAAAATTGAAGTTATTGATCTTAGTTATGAGGTTTTAGAAGAAAAGACTAAACTGATTGCTGAACGAGAAAAGCAGATTGCTGACCACCAGGTGAAAGTGGTGGAACTGAACCGAAAACTTGAACAGTTCAGAAATTCCTCAACTATCCTTGATCACCTTGTTAGTGATCAAGGTACCTCTACAAAGAGAGGAGGAATTGGTTATCACGAGGTTCCACCACCTTATAACCATAATTACACTTTTAACCCTAGTGTTCAGATATCTGTTGATTTTGAAGTTCCTCAGACAGTTCCAATCAAGGTTACGAGTTCAGAACCAAGTGTTAGTAGTGGCGAAACGAGTTCGCCTGTGTCAAGTGTAAATATTTCTGTTACGAGTCCAGTCTCATCGGATTCGGATAAGTTGTCCGAATCGGGTAAGACAAAAGAGAAGGTAGTGTTACCCACTGGTGGAGATAAAGATAAAACTTCTAAAAAGAGTACTCCACTCAACCCGTACGTCCCACCTTATGTGAGACGAACGGCCGGTAACACTGCCTCGACATCCAAAACAACCTTTGAAAAGAAAATGGAATATAGGTGTTGTTTTAGGTGTAATAAGTTAGGACATCTTGTTGCAGATTGTCCTCTGACGCCTAAATTCAGAGGCGTGAGGCCTATTAAAACTGAGCATAAGTCTACTGGTAATTTTAATACTGTTAAAATTGAAAACCCTTTAAAGTTTCGAAATGTATTCCGGTTTTCACAAAAACAAACCTCAGTTTAACAATGCTAATCACCAAACCGTAAGATATAATACTTTCAATATACATAGGTTTGGAAGGCCTCACACTCAATTTCCAAGGAGATTTCCTAATAGGACTGACAGGAATTATCCAAATGCTAACTTTGGAAAGCAGAAGTATGGGATGTATAGATCCAAGACCAATTGGTCTTGGGTCCCTAGATTCTAATCATTTGCTTTATTGTGCAGGAACAGTTGAACAGGGTTGCCCACAGTCTTTGGATTGTAGATAGCGGCTGTTCCCGGCACATGACGGGCAACAAATACTTGTTGCACGACTTAAAACCTGTTCAAGGAGCAAGAGTTAGTTTTGCTGGTGAAAGTGGAGGAAGAATTACGGGAAAAGGGACGGTGTCCAATGGGAAGATGACACTTGAGAATGTGAATTTTGTAGAAGAGCTGAAGCACAATCTGCTGAGTGTGTCGCAGATTTGTGATAAGGAGTATACTGTTCACTTCACGAAGAATGAGGCGATCGTGTTAAAGCCTGGTTTTCAGATACCAGACGAGTGGATAGTGATGAAAGCTCCACGTGATACAAATACTTATGTGATGGATATGAGGTCTACTGAAATGGCCACGGGAGAATCATGTTTAATGACGAAAGCAAGCGAATCAGAATCCGAACTATGGCACAGAAGGATGGGGCACATTCATCTTCGGAAGATGAACCACATTGTCAAAAATGGGCTTGTGATGGACGTTCCCTTGAAAAGTTTTAACTTTGAAGACAAATGTATAGCATGCAAGAAGGGAAAGCAACACAAGAAATCCCATCTCACCAAGAAGGTCAACTCTATTGCCAGTACTCTAGAACTGCTTCACATGGATCTCTTCGGTCCCGTGAATGTACAAAGTCTAGGAGGTACTTCTTACTGCTTGGTGATCACTGATGACTACTCGCGATATTCGTGGGTATATTTTCTGAAATCGAAAGATGAGACGGCTCAAATGGTGAAGAATTTGATTACTAAAGTTGAGAACGTCATGAGTAAAACTGTTAAGTTCATCAGAAGTGACAATGTGACGGAGTTCAAGAATTTTGAAATGGAGATCTTCTGTCTTCAGAAAAGAATTGAACATCAATACAGCGCTCCGTATACTCCGCAACAGAATGGAGTGGCTGAAAGGAAGAACCGAACTTTAATTGAAGGAGCCAGGACTATGCTGGCAGATTCGAAGCTTCCTGTGATGTTCTGGGCTGAAGCGGTTGCTACAGCCTGCTATGTTCTGAATAGGGTGTTAACCGTTAAGAAACTTGGTAAAACTTGCTACGAGCTTATGCATGGAAGGAAGCCCAACTTGAGTGGTCTTGAACCATTCGGGTCCCATTGTTCGATCTTGAAGACAAATTAGAAATTTGGAGAAGTAGCCGATGAAGGAATATTAGTCGGATATGTTGTTGGGACTCCCAACAGACGTGTCTTCAATACTTCGACTTGCAAGGTGGAGGTGGTGTGTAACACTGACATCACAAGTTACCAACCGCCAAAACCTAGCAATGGACCTGCTGAGCTTTTCGACTATGTTAAGCTTTTAAAGTCGTTTAACGTACCGGATTTGGAGATTTCTGAAGAAGAAGAAAGAGCTGCGACGAAGATGATACTCGATGAGGAAGAAAATCTATTGCAAAGACAGCTGATTGAAAAATGTCAGCCTTCCTCATCAAACACTATTGGTACCCCTGCTGCCTCAACCGAAGAAGAATTTATCAATCCTTTTCACTCTCAGCATGAAACAACCATTGATGAGATCTCTTCTAATTTGGAAGATAATTTGCATGTCGGTTATGTACCGACCACGAGAATTCATAAAGATCACCCTCTGGATAATGTGATTGGTGATGTGTCCTCAGGTGTACAAACGAGAAGTAGCTTGAATGAACATACCTGTGTTTATACAAGCATTAAGGAGACAGGAATAATCGATGAATGCCTGTATACCTGCTTTATAAGCCAGATTGAACCGAAAAATTATCAAATGGCTTTAAAGGACAGCTCGTGGGTTGAAGCCATGCAAGAAGAGTTGGCTCAATTCGAGAAGATGGAAGTTTGGACTTTGGTTGAAAAACCAAAGAATGTGCATGCGATAGGCACAAAATGGGTGTTCAAGTGCAAGAGAGATGATAAGGGGATCATTATAAGAAACAAGGCGAGGCTTGTCGTGAAAGGTTTTAATCAACAAGAGGGGATTAATTATAACGAAGTGTTTGCTCCTGTCGCCAGGTTGGAAGCCATAAGATTGTTTTTGGCGTTTGCTGCTCATGAAAAGATGAAGGTGTTTCAGCTAGATGTGAAGAGTGTGTTTTTAAATGGGAAAGTTGATGAGGTTGTGTATGTTGAGCAACCTCCGGGTTTTCCTGACCCAGACTATCTAGATCACGTGTACAGGTTGAGCAAGGCGTTGTATGGATTACATCAGGCACCTCGTGCCTGGTATGCAACTTTATCGGATTACTTGCTCGAGAATGGTTTTGAAAGAGGGAAAATTGATAGCACGTTGTTCTTCAAAAGAGATGGAAGCGACTTCCTGCTGGTACAAGTCTACGTGGACGACATTATATTTGCTGCATCAAAAGTCTCCATGTGTCAGGAGTTTGAAGCCGTCATGAAGAAAAGGTTTGAAATGAGTGCTATGGGTGAACTAACTTTCTTTCTAGGATTGCAGGTTGATCAGAAGAAGGAAGGGATGTTCATTCATCAGACGAAGTATGTTCATGATGTGCTCAAGCGCTTCAAGATGGAGGACAGTTCTCCATATGATACTCCAATCTGCGTCAATAACAAATTGGGTGCTGAAGTAGACGGTGATGCAGATGTGGACCCAACTCAATATCGGGCAATAATAGGTTCTTTAATGTACTTAACTGCTTCTAGGCCTGATATAATGTTTGCTGTTTGTCTTTGTGCACGTTTTCAGGCAAATCCAAAAGAATCTCATTTGAAAGGTGCAAAGAGGATACTGCGGTATCTCAAGGGCAAGCCGAAGCTGGGGTTGTGGTACCCGAGAGGAGGAGACTTGGAGCTGGTCGCTTACACAGACTGATTATGGAGGGTGCAATCAGAGTCGGAAGTCAACAACTGGAGGATGTCAGTTTCTTGGTGGCAGATTGGTGTCGTGGCAATGCAAGAAGCAGACTTCAGTCGCAATTTCAACCTGTGAGGCAGAGTACATGGCTGCATCCAACTGCTGCTCTCAGGTTCTTTGGATACAACAACAGCTGCGCGACTATGGTCTGAATTTCTTACTTACTCCTATTTGCATTGATAACACAGCTGCTATCTCAGTAACTAACAATCCCGTGAAACATAGTAAAACTAAACACATTGACATACGTCATCATTTCATACGGGATTGTGCTGAGAAGAAACTGATAATTCTTGAAAAGGTGGATACGCTTGATAATTTCGCTGATTTATACACTAAAGCGTTTGACAAATCCAGATTTCAAAACCTTATTGAATTGAATGGGATGATCAATCCCGAGTAACCATGCTTATCTTGTGATTTAAAAAAAAAAAAAAAAAAAAAAAAAAAAAAAAAAAAAAAAACTGTCACTAATCGCTTAAAAATATGTCGGTTACATCAGTTTGAAGGACTTGTCTTCGGATATGTTTTGGTCCTCATTTTCTACTTGTAGATTTTAAGGATAGCCATTAACCAGATTACTGATAGTGACCGGGACGGTTTATGATGAGTTTTTCGTTCTTTTGCTTAAAATTAGTCGATCATACTTAGTTAGAAGGACACATACTAGTATGTGGTCGGTCCAGCTGATCCATTGGATCTTCGGGATAGCCGTTTACCTGAAGACTTTGTTTTGGTCGGGGCGATTTTTGCTAAAATTTAGAAAGAAATGGAAATGAAATTATTTTTCAAGTCTGTTACTTCGTAAGAAGTTCGTTAGCTATGTTAAACGGAAAATTGATCCAACCTTGGAAAATGATAGATATACTAATTCTGTGTGCTTAACTAGTGAAGTTATTAGGCTTAAAAGGCTTTAGGACAGCCATTGTATGTCATGGTAACTTTTAATGGTGCGTAAAAGTAGATGTGATACAAACTAATTTTACTTGATTTTACGTGGAAACTCCTTAAGAGTTTTGCGTGTCTTCATATATATCTTTCCGTATGATAGGCAGAAAAGCGATTACCCAGTCATACACGAGCCCATGTGTGTTCTGATTCCCGTGAAGATAGAGTCTCAAGATACTGCAGTGATCCAGATTCGGGACTTGCAGTTAATTTCTACTATGAAGTCTATGTTTATTAAAAAAAAAATTATATTTGAAGTTATTGAAACATTTTAGAGATGACGAAATATCAAGACTTCTCAATCTTAGAGTATGAAGAAGAACGGGAACCAGAAGAAGAGTACTTACATGTTTAATCAGACACTATGGGTCGAAGTCAATTCGGGGTGACTTGGGGAAAGCCAAATACGCTTTGAGGATAGATAGGAGGCATCAATATTTCTGAGTTGTTGCCCACTTAAATTTTGAGGCATAATTGAACCTAACTCGTATCACAGAAACGATGAAAACCATCTTAAGTATATTACCTGCTTACAACCTGTCTCTATATGTCATAATACAGCTAAACACGGATCTATGTGACAGTCACGTAGTTAGTATGATTCCTGTTCGGATCTTTTCTAAAACGTGGTAGTCCCTATCGAGACTGAAATTTGATCCCTTATACTTTAAATTTTTTAAGTTTTTGTACTTAGATTGTTTTATGATTTTTTAACTGGTTACTTAGAATTGATCATGTCATTTATTTCTTCTAGGAAAGTTTTATAACTTAATTGGAAAATTGTTAAAATTATAAGGTTTGATTTTATAAATATATAGGCGATGTTGTTGAACAGGCGAAGTTGTGGTTAACTTCGCCTAGGCGAAGTTATCCGTAACTTCGCCTGAATAACTCCGCACATATATAAGGCTAATAAACAGTCAATCTGTTCATTATTATCAGCGAACATATCCACGGTTACATTATTCTCCGGCGAACTTGTTATTAACCTCGATTACGTGTTATTTATTCCGATTTTCACACCGATCAAAGGTTCGAGATGTTGTATTATCAAATATTACAAGTTCATTCATGCTAATCAAGGGTCGTTTCGACACGGTTATTAACCTCGAACCATCGGTTTTGAAACTGACTTTCATAACCTATGTTTTTACGTGTTGAACACTATACTGATCGTCAACATGTCCTTAAAACTTGTGTTTACGAGTGCTTAATCGTCTAAAACTAGCCGAATCATCACCTGCACGTTGCTCCATGAATCTCACTGTCGCCGATTCAGATTCAGGCGAAGTTAGGGTTTAGGCGAAGTTATCTGTAACTTCGCCTGGAGCTTAAGTTCGCCTGAGGCGAAGTTATCCGTAACTTCGCCCGAAGCTTAAGTTCGCCTGAGGCGAAGTTATCCGTAACTTCGCCCGAAACTTAAACTCGCCTGAGGCGATGTTGTGATGAGGCGAAGTTAACATTAACTTCGCCTAGATCATTTTTACTTATATTAATTAGACGAACTTAAAGCTGAAGCGAAGTTGTTCCCAACTTCGCCTCAACTTTAACTTCGCCTATACAGAGTTTATCACAACTTCGCTCATGGTAACAAAGCGAACTTGTGCTATGTCTTTGTGTCGTTCTAACTTGGTTAGTTTGTTGCAGATATGGCTGCGATAGCTGGTGCTGGAGGTGCAGGAGGAGATGATGGTGACAATCAGAGACAATTTTTCCCGGGTCACAATATGTACATCACTCTTGACCCGGAGGCGAGCGGTGTGGACGACTACCGCGAGATTATCACTTTCCTCCTGCGCTCGAGGATTTTTCACGCGATTACCAACACTCTGCCGATATCTCTACCGAACATCGAAGACTTCTGGGAGACGGTAGAATATGATTGCCGTGTTAAGCCCCCGGTGATGAGAGCTACGGTGAACAATCAACAGGTTATGTTCAATTCTGAACAGATCCGGGTGGCATTAAGGTTTGGTGAGGAGACTCGAGACGATCCTACAGAGTTCGTAGCTCCTTTTCGTGATGGAGCATTTCTTCGAATGGGCTACTCTGGTCCATTAGGAGATACCCAGAGGAGGAAGGGTTTCCTTCTAGATCAGTGGCGCTTCCTCATGCACGTTATGATCGTGTGCATGTCGGGGAGGAAGGCGGGCATAGATGGTATGGGTGCGACCATGCAGTCTGCCATGACTGCACTGACCTATAACAAGCGTTATAGCTTCAGTCAAATGGTCTTTTACGAGATAGACAGACAAAGGAGGGCGATGTCTCGGGAGCGGTTCATCATGTACCCACGCTTTTTACAGATGATATTGAACCATGTGGCTCCGAGTCTACCTCAGAGACGCCCGATCAGATACGTCGAATCAGTGAGCAAACGTATCTTTGCTCAATGCCGCACGTCGAGTGCGAGGAGCAATCCTGAACGTCGTCCAAGGCATACTCCACTATTTGGGTATTTAATTAACCCAGAGTATGTTCCTGCTGGTGGGGACGAGTTCAGAGATCCTCAACCGCAACAGGCAAGAGCAACTCAAGCTGTTCCTGCTCCTGCTGTGCCTGTTGCATCAACTGCTGAGGATATAGACCTTGACGCTGTTTTTGGAGGTCAAGGATACTTTGACATGGATCAAGTTGAAGAGGTGCAAGTCTCAGCTGCACAGGGTTCGGGTGTGAGTATGACTAGAGCAGCTACGTCGATGGCTGACTCCGATTTGGATGAGATTATGAATGAGGGGAGACGGTTGATGGTGTCTCGAGAAAGAACGTTCGGGAAGAGGAAGAGAACGGAGGATGATGAAGAGTCGGAAGAAGAAGAAGACATATATAAGCTGATTAGAAGATCAAGACGGGAGAGGACAGGTGCTGGCATGGGAGCTGGAGAGACTTCAAGGACTGTACGATTTGCTCCGGCCGCACTGTCTGGTATGTCCATTGTTCCTTCTTCTATACAGGTGACAAGTACAAGCGCTGCGGATGTTCCCGTGGTGGCTACATCAACGGCTGGCTTCCATCCACCACTACCATCCAAACGTCGACTCCGGAGATCGTGTCACTACCACCGCCAACGCTTACTCAGTCGGTGGTAGCTGATCGTTTTGTGGAGTCAACGGTCATTACTACTGCAGGGTTATCAGGTATGGTACCACCTGCAGTTACGCCTGCTTCTGGAGTCTCGCGTTCGCCTATGTCAGATTCAGAAAGAATAGCTTCACTAGAGCGGATCGTGGCAGAACAATCGAAGACTATTCAAAGCCTAGTGGAAGCAAATCAACTACAGGCATCCCTCCTGGTTGAGCATGGGAAAATCATAGATGCCTTGAAGGAGTTCTTGGCATCTCAGGGGGAGATGAGCTGTAAAGGCGACGAGCTCAGAACGAAGAAGAGAAACGACCGTGACGATGATCCCAATGCATCGAAAGATGCAGGTGGTGAGCTGCCAAGAACTTCTGAAGCTCTTGGTACTTCCACAGCTGAGGGGGAGTCTACTGACGTGGCTGGTGGTTCTGGTGATGATGTGGTGTTGGTTGAGGATGACGTAATTGATGCGCTGAAGGAGCTTGATGATGATATGTTCAGTGACGATGTGCTGTTTGATGAAGATGTGCTGCCGAGTGATATGATTGAGAAGATCGGTGAGCAGATTGAGATGGAAGATGGAATAGAAGAGGGGGAGATAGTAGAATAAAACGTTGAACATGAGATCCCTGAGGTTGAGAAAGCCGACGTGAGTGTTGAGATGGATGAGACTGAGTGGGAGGAGCAGCCTAGGTGGAAGGAAGGCTGTGCTCATTGGTTCACCAAGACCAAGAAGCCTGCTGTTCCAGCCATGTTCAAGAAAAGTTATAACATCAAAGGCTATGCTGAGTCAAAGAAGGGAATCATCTGTTGGATTTATGATGAACAGATCAAGTTGTTTGTGGTGAAGCGTTATGATGGCATTCAATACTTCAAAAGAATGTTGAGATCTCTCAATACATTGCCGGAATGCGAGGTGAAGGATTTGGCCAGGTTGGGCCTGATAAACAGAAGTGACAACAATATGGCGAGAATGATTGAGAAGATTGTGTGGAAAGAAGGCATAAAAGAAAAGAAGTTTGAACTATTAAAGCCACAGAAGGGAAAGCTCGTGGAGGATACAGAGAGGGGATTGAGAGCAGATGGCAAGCCATGGATGGTGATGAAATACAAGCCGATCCGATGCATCAAGGAGGTTCCAATGAAGAATATGCCTCAAGATGTGTTGAAGAATCTAAAATGGTGGTACGTTGATTGCCAGACTGCTGAAGCCGTGATGGAAGACGAAGATGAACAAGAAGTGCTGAGGGTGTATGACCCGATGCATCTTGTTAACTTATCGAAAGCTGATTTGCAAGTGTTGAATGAAAAGAAGATATTCTATATTCCTGCTTGGAAGGATGAAGCAAGGAAATATCAGCGAGTAGTCACGGTGTGTGTTAGAGAAGGAGTGCACGCATGAAGATACAGGATTACGAGACAAGAGCTGAAAGATCAAGATATGAAGCTACTGCCAAGGGGGAGTCTGTTGGTGCATAGATGTCAGTAGTTCATATGTCTAATGTCTGTAATCGAGTCTGTAATATTGTTTATGTAATTGTTTGTTTAAAGCGAAGTTGTTGACAAGTTCGCTTAGGCGAACTTGTTAACCAAGCGAATTTGTTGACAAGTTCGCCTAGGCGAACTTGTTGAACGAGCGAAGTTATAGACAACTTCGCCTGAGGCGAAGTTGTCGAGTATTTATACTGTTTACGGTTTAAGGGTGAGAGTTTTAGTTGATCGTTTTGGTTATTTACGTGTAATTCATTGAGTCGAGAGAAGTGAGGTCGAGAGGCTGTAAGTAACACGGTTCGTGTTATTAATATAACGTGGTTTTGTTCGTATTGTGTTCGTGTGTTCGTAAGCTTATATTCTACGTCCGTAACGATCTACACAGGGATTCCGCACCTGTGTATATCGAGATATCTCGTGTGATCCGTCCGGGGAACCTACAGTTTTTTTTGTAGTTCTACTTTGTTTTGTGTTTTTTAGTTTTTTTTTTTCTAGTTTGAAGATTGTGTGAGCTAGAGAAACTATCCCCAAGGAAGAGTATATTGAAAAAGACAAGTGTGGAGATGGAGCAGTTGAGCCGTATACTTTATATTTATTTATTTGCTGCTCATTATTCAAGTTTTATATATTTTGTGGGTTGTTGAAGTACTTTAAATGCATAATATCCATCAGTTTGATAAGATACATTTTTAGATATGTTTGTTTTGTCTGGCCGCTAACGTTCGTGTGTGAGAGAAGGAGTTACTATTTGCTGAGCACGTTCGTAGTTGGAGGCATTCATGGAAAGAAGATTTTGGCATCATGTTTCATGCGCATATTACCAGCTAAATATTTTCCATTATCTAGCTTGTTAACCTTTTAATTTGCTTTTGTTTTTTTTATTTTTAGGTTTTTAGTTTTTTGTAGTCCGACTTTATTTTTAATTTTATTTTTATATTGAGTCGTCTTTATCCTTGCATTGAGGACAATGCAAAATTTAAGTGTGGGGATAGGATATTTGAGTCGTAGTTTAAATTGAGTTTTTTTTTAAATTGAAAAAATGTCCCTTGAATCTAGTTTTTTCGTTAAAGTGGGAGATGATGATATTTATCGGAAATTGGTTTTTCAAACTACTAATAATATGACATAAATAAAAGAAAGCGCACTTAACTTGGGATGTGTCGGTAGGCTCAGCCTTGAAAATGAAATGGCAATTTGATAAAATGGGTCGGAAATCTCTTGTGGGTAAAGCGTTTTGTCCGTGGAAGATAAGTAATGAAAGGTCAACCATAGTCAAGCCTCAATTCTTGGTATGAAAAGTGGAAATATTATAAAGTTGAAAAGTTTAAAAAAAAATTGAATACATTATCATATGATGCTTGGGTATGTTTAACGTTAGAGTATGCCGTGTAGCCTGTGATATAAATCTTAAACTGCTAGTTTAGTGTTTTACACATCATTGGCGTATGGTTTTATAACCTTAAATCTTGTATTGATGTCATGCCCCGGGTCCGGAGACTATGGGTCTGTATGCATTCTATTCATCTGGGTATTCACAATTTCAAATGGGGTTGTGAATATTTAAAATAAAGCTAAAAAAGAGAAAATCCGCAGATTTCTGCCACATAAGTCTTAAAACATGATCACAAAAAGTACAAAAGTACAAATGCATTACAGACTTGATCATCCACGCTGTTAGCCATGTGGGGTCCCCTTGCTCGCGTCTCATTACCATTACAAACGGACCACAAGGGACACGCCATATGTAAGCCCTACAGATGAAATTTTGCATACTCACCTATGGTGATGGTTCAGTGTATTGCTTGATAACGGGGGTATGTCATGTTGTGGGGAACACTAGCTATTAATTAATTGAACCATAATCATATCTAATGGCTGCTTGGTAAACTTTGATGCTTAAGCTTAGGTGGATAAACAATACCCTTGATCGTCTTAACTATTCATGAAAAAAAAAATAAAGCAACAAAAGTTTTAAATCTGTTAATTTTGAGGTTTAAGTCAAGTTGGGGTGGTCTGGTCCGGTAAAAGCTGAAAATAAGCGGGTCTTAATTGTGTAAACCACTGAGTAATATTATTGTCGGATCTTATTTGTCCCGGTAAGGATTAAGGCATGAGTTTAAGTGGACAACAATATCGGTGATCGCGGTTTTTGCATTTATCTAAGCTTAAAATTAACCTAACTGTTTGTAAGACTGTAATTTTCAAATTTTGATCCAACTGCATCAGACTTTTTCAGGAACGAAAAAAGAGTAAGTGTGGGGATATTTGATATACATCTATTTATACATCTCGAATCCCTTGTAATGTTATGTTTATTTAATGTTTTGAGTTCGGTTTAGTTCGTGTTTCGTTCATCTTTTATTGCTTTAGGTTTTGAGTCAAGTTTATTTATGTGTCGTGTTTTATATCTTTTGGTGTCTTGAATGTTAAATCTAATTCTTTCTATCATTTCATAAGAAGTTTATGTTCGTTTTCATCGTCACCGGTTACATGATTAGTTCACTTAGAGTTTTGATTTGTTTTCATGTAGATGGTGGCATGAGAGTCAAGGAAAGAAAGTTCTAGAAGTTTCCTATTGTTACTTGGAATTCAATAAAGAGATTTAATGAGTTATAGTAATAAAATAAATAAAAAATTCGAAATTCCTACCTAATGCAAGCCGCGTCGCGCGACCGGGGAGGCCAAGCCCGTCGCGCGGCGCCTAGAGGTTCTAGTCAGCCATATTTTGCGTTTTTAAGGCCTAGTTCGTTATATATATATATATATATATATATATATATATATATATATATATGGATGCAAACCTAAACGGAAAAAAAACCTTGGCAGTCGTTTTTGGAGAGGAAAAGCAAGAGGTTGAAGGTTCTTTGGAGGTTGATTGCATTAGAGATCGAGGAGTGGTCATTCAATCAATAAAGGAAGGAGTCTTAAGGGTTTTATCGCTTTACTTTCTTCGTTCTTGTTATTATCATGAATCTCTTTTGTTTTCTTTGTGTGGATTTGTTTTTAATAATGGTTCTAGGCTAGACTTCATGTCTACCTAGGTTTGATGAACATGTTTGACGCTTGATTCTTGCTTTGGATAATGTTTTGATTATGGTTTTGTTATATCAATAGTAAATACTTGATTTTACTTTCATGATGCATATAAGTGTTTGTTATCTTGATTGATTGTTAATTTTTGCTTCACATGGATCTTGTTTTCTATTGATTATGTTCTTTAGATATTAGGGTTCATGTTTAATCATTACTTGGTGTTTTGATTATTGTGATTAAATAGGCCTATTAGATCATAGAAGCTTGTTAATCGTTGGTTAGAGTTATAATATTCTGCTAAATTCCAATAGCTGTAAGGTGAGGAGTTGTTCATGTGTCTTGGTCAATCACATGCTAGGATAGATTAATGACAATATTCTTGCTTATTGTGTTGATCCTTGTTCATGATGTTATGTTTAGCTTATCAAGTTATCTAGGGTTTAGTGTTTCGTGAGATTGCTTGCTTTATATACTATTCATTAACCGTATTTGATAACTGTAAGGAAATCAATTAATAATCTAATAACTTTTCTTTGGGATTTCGTTTGATTTGGTCAAGGGTCCTTTAAGAGATGAATTTAAAAACCCGCGGATAACGATGACTTTGAAACCTCACGTGACGGACAAATTTCATTCCAAAACAATGGTTTTTCAGAAAACTATTTTGACTTGAAAACTATCGGCCAAGTCAGATTTATATGAAACTTTATCTCTGAAATGACACGTGTCAGTGTGTGATAGGATACCCAAAACTCACGTCACGAATCCCAATCTCACGTGGGAGATAGATTTGGGAGGACTATTTTGGGAATCCAAAACTTTTTGGACTATTTTCAAAATCTCTCTCTTAAAAAGGACTATGTACAGAATTTTCCCATTTATTTTCCCCTTGGATGCCTTCACATATGTCCTCGAAAACAAAACAAACGTGATATTCTTCATACACTTTAATATGACATTCTGCACAACAAATTACACATTCAACAAACTAGTTAGTCATCATAGCTATAAACACGACATCCTACACGACAAATAAGCTTGCCTACACATTATAAATTAAAAATCATTGATACATGATTTCATAGTTATTGCTTACATAACAAAGTAAATAGCCTACATACACAGGGTACCATAAACAATGTTATTATATAAAACATAGTCAACTAACTTATACCTACACAACTAGTTTATGTCTTTTGCAATTAGTCATATGGATCTTTACACATGAAATATATATCCCAATTCCTACAAGTACAATTATGTTTAGTACCTACCAGTCGGCTTACACATTTGTATAGAATTACTGGCTTTAATAACATTTGTGTAGAATTATATGTTTTAGACCTTTAGCTTTTCGTGTTGATGCATAATAGCATAATCTTTGTCATGTATATTCTCCTTAAATTGAGCTTTCTTCCTACACCTAAAAAGATTAACATTCTTCCTTCACCAAAACAACATAAACAATACAAATGTAAACATGGTATCCAATACAACAAATATGTCATACAACAATTAGAATTCTACACAACAAATATGCCATGCAACAATAAGAATCATACACAGCACACATTATACCCTTCATAACATAATTTGCCTACACCACAATCATCACATACTACACTGTAGTATCATATATATTGTTAACTGTATATATAGATAGGCAATTTGACATCCTACACGACAATCATTACATCTATAATACACAAAAGTATCATCTGTATACATCCTTTATATATACGAAGATAATCTGACATCCCACACAACAAATAGCCAACAAGTATGTAACCTATACATTAGACATCATAACAGTAAAGAGTTTTGTTCCATATAGTTCATCTAGTTCACCAAGGTACTTTAACACGCATATTATAAAGGGATATTAGATTTTAATAATCTCAACTAAACGCAATTGGCCAATAATAATATAAACTGAGTTTACTACTACTAGTGGTCTCAAATTTAAAAACGTTTGCCATCAGTTGTCTCTGTTAAAAAGGACTTAACAGCGTTATATTTTTTTCGAATGTTAAACTAACGTTTTAGGAATTTTGATCGGAAGGAGGATACGAGTCGATTGATGTAAAACATAGTTCGAAATGGTGCTCCAAAATGATGAAACAATGTTTCAATTCAGGTGTTTGAACTATCAATTAACAAAAATTAAGTCGTTTGGATCACTGTTTCGAGTTAATTTTTACAACAATCGACTCGTATATTCCTTCCAATCAAAAGCCCTTAAACGTTAGTTTGAAACTCGAAAAAAAAGTAACGCCGCTAAGTCCTTTTTAACTGGGGACCATTGAGAGCAAACTATTTTAATTTTGAAACCGTCATTGACAATAAACTTAGTTGAGATAATTATCTGTAAATCACATTTAGTTGTAATTATTAAAATCCAATATCTCTTAAAGCAATCTTTAACATACACAACCATTAAGTTTCCTTAACATTGGTCAATATATAATAGTGATTATATATGTATAAAAAATCCTCACTGTTCCCACAAACATTTTTATCCCCCACAATATCTTACATATACTAAAACCCACACTCACAATTCCTAATATATGTTTATATTAATTATTTGTTGTTTTGTACACGATCAACATATATTGTTTACCCACACAAACCAGTTATCAACCCAATTTTTTTTAAACAAAAAACTTTCTTAATAGCAAATTAAAATAAAGAAAAAGAAGAATCAATTATGTGATATGGTTAGGGCTGTTCAAAAAGCCTGCAGTTAGCTTGAAAAAAACTCGGCTCGAAAAAGCTCGATTCTAAATGAGCTCGACTCCACTCGGCTTCTAAACGAGCCGGGCTCGAGCCAGAGTCTTAGCTCGACTTGTTAGCTCGGCTCGTTGGCTCGCTTATATTAAACCCTAAATTTTAATATCTATTATTATAATATAATAATAGCATACCAAGAAATAAATAAATAAATAAAAATCATACATATATTATGCCATTTGATACCTAAAACTTTATAAAAGAATAACTAAAATAAAACATATAAAGTTATAAATTCTCTAGCTAGTTTATTAATTTTATATAATATGTATGTTAAAATTATATTTTTTGTCTTTTATAAATCAAAAATTGTGAAATACAAAATAAAAAAATAATAAATAAAAAACTAACAAAATTAAAGGAGCCCGGCTCGAGCTCAATTTTTCTGCTTGATAAAATAAATGAGCCGAGCTCGAGCCAGCTCGATTAAGTTTGAGCTCGAGCACACTCTAGCTCGACTCAACTCGGCTCGTTTATAGCCCTAGATGTGGTTGTAGAATCATGAAATCGATTATGCAATATAAAACAAACCAGAACCTTTGTTGTGATGATACTAAGAGCATTCCCATCATATCCTCAAAAATTATGTAAGGAAAGTTTGTAAATTATAGGGTGAGGTTTTGAGTGGTTGTGAGTGTAAATTATAGGGTGAAAAGAGAAAATGTAGTGATTTTTTTGTAAATTTGGGGAAATAAAGTTTGCATATATTTATTTTTTAATATTTGTTTGAATTGGTTGTGTGTAGAGGAGAGAAAAAACTGTAATGATAAAAGTATAAAAAATTATTATTTAATTAAACATAAGAAAAAATTGTAATTTTTTTAATGTAATTATAAAGATGAGAATGCTCAAATATATATGATACACCAATTGATTTATTTAATACAAAAGCTCGAGCTTATTTACGTGTAGAATCTTCACCAATGTAACACAAAGTAGTTTAGAGTAGTTTTGGGAATCCAATTAAAAGAGGAATATTTTCTAAATTCTCTTACATAATAAAATACTAAACTACTTTTTGTTTTAAATCAATAAAATATAAGACATAAATATTACAACTTTGTTATTTTAATTAATAGCCATATATCAAACACAATTAATGGCCATGATTAATTTATCACACTAATATCATTTCTCTTCCGAATCATCCTTTAAGGACTCTATTAAATAAATTTGTCTATAATTTAACTCATAGTCAATTTTTTAGTTTCCTTTCTGAAAAATCATTTGTACTCGTAACTTAAGTTCAATAATTTTAAAACATCTTAAAGATATTAATATTTCTACCACATGTACAACACATTACCTTTGCCCCTTGTACAGGTTTGGCTTCATACCCGCTACATCAATTTTAAACTCAAAAATCTTTGTAAACAGTCATTTATACTTTGAGTCAATGGTTATAGTCTCATAAATGAATAATAATTTTACTTTCATGTTTATTAATATATTATTTAATTTTTTTATACTATTTAATATTTTTTAGGAATTGAGATAAAGAAAAACAAAAAAGAAAAAAGAAAAAGCAAAGTATAAGAACGAAGCGTCCGAACAAATCGTGAAATCGTTTTCTAACAAAGAAGACTAAAAACTAAAAGAATTGTCAAAATGTTTTGTTATCGAAGACTAGGTCATGATTTAGATATTTAGTGAAAATTTCATTAAAAGAAAAGTATACCAAATTTAGAATCTATTGCAGCCACTCAAAGTTGATACTTGACACTATAAATAAGCAAGTGCACTCGGTGTTAGATGAAAACTCCCATCAGCCATTGAAACGAGTTCTAATTGTGAACGAATAATTTCTTTACACAAATTAATTATAAAAATTAATGGGTTCAAAAGCTTGTGATGTTATCAAAAGAGCCCCAACCTCAAAACCTCCATTTACACTAGCAGATATAAAACATGCCATACCACCCCATTGCTTTCAAAGATCCTGGACTCGATCCTTCTCGTATCTGCTAGCTGACCTTACAGCAGCCTTGATCTTCTACGTCCTCGCAACGACTTTTATCCCACACCTCCCCCACCCTCTTCCTTATATTGCCTGGCCAGTTTACTGGTTCATCAAGGCTGCGTGTTCATGGGCATTTGGCTTATCGCTCATGAATGCGGCCACCATGCTTTCAGTGACCATGTGTGGCTCGAGAATACTATTGGCTTGGCTTTACACTCATTCCTCATGACACCTTACTTTTCATGGAAAATAAGCCACCGTAGGCACCATGCGAATACCGGTTCCCTTGACCATGACGAGGTGTATGTGCCAAAGACAAGATCAAAACTTAATGCCTCTGCGTTTTACTTCGATAACCCAGTCGGTCGAACGCTAACTCTTGTTGTGAAACTCACTCTCGGATGGTACTTATACTTGTCCGTTAATGCTGCGGGGAGATCTTATGATAAGTTCGCTAGTCACTATGATCCTAGGAGCCCCATTTTCTCGGATAGCGAGCGGGTCTTGATTCTGATATCTGATATTGGACTCCTAGGTTTTTGTTATTTTTTGTACAAAGCGGCAATGATTCAAGGGTTTGTATATGTTTTCTGTGCCTATGGAGGCGCCTTGATGGTCATGAACGCCTTCCTTGTGACCATCACATACCTTCATCACACTCATCCTTCTTTGCCCCATTACGACGACTCCGAATGGAACTGGATGAAAGGCGCATTTGCTACGGTCGATAGGGATTATGGAGTTCTAAACAAGGTGTTCCATAATATTACTGATACACACGTGCTACACCATTTGTTCTCATACATTCCTCATTATCATGCCATGGAAGCCACAAAAGCGATTAGGCCGATTCTTGGCGAGTTTTATCAAAGGGACAGCACTCCGATTTTGGTGGCGTTATGGAGAGAATCCAAGAATTGTTTGTTCATTGAGCCTGATGATCAAAGTGATGAACAAAACAAGGGCATCTACTGGTACAAGAATAAATATTGAACAACCATGCAAATTAAAACGGGAGATTTAAAATAATATAATATATGGAAGCTGTAATATTCGTGATTCGTTTTCGTCCAATCAAATGATGTAGTTCCTTGTAATTGTGTTTTATTATCTATGTTCAAGTTAATCTTCAGTAATGAAATCATGAAGAAACTATAAATATATTCATTCAGTATATTTTTTAAATTAAATATTGAAAAGTTATTTTTAATATGCTATATAGGAAGAGTAATAAGTAGTAGACTAGTAGTTAAGTGATTTGTATGAATCTTTAGGCATGTCAAAGTGGGAAAAATAAGAAATATATCGACATTTATGTAATATAATAAACATTGTGGAATTGGATCGTAAATTAAGTTGGGCTGAGTAATATATAAAACTGAGTGTTGATTACGAAATAAACTTAAAAACTCCAAGTAACTCTCTATATGAAAATAAAAGATACAAAAGATTATACTAATTGAAAAACGATAAATGTAATTAATTAATAGCTTAATCAAACAACGGAAAATATAATAATGTGCATATATATTTTATTAAAACAAGTAAGTTGTTTAATCTATATCTATAATATATATATCCAAAAATCTTAGGTGTCGCGATGTGGTCGCTCCCCCATTTTTTGGAGTCACCAGATTTGCTTGATTTTTAAATTGAGGCTTCTCATGCATTTGACCCGAATTCATGGGTATGGATCTTATCAAACCCAGATATTCCTTAAACGGGTTATAACATCTCATTAAAAAAAATTGTTCTCACCAAATTATTGACGTAAAAATCCTATAAAATAGGATATACTAAAAATTAATATCTTATTTATTTTAATAAAGATATATATATATATATACTATTTAAATTAAAAAAACCAATTTTATAGTAAAAAAAATAAACGGGTTTTGGGTCTCATCAAACCATAAGTATATTATTAACTTTCATAAATATTATTTATAATTAAAAAAACCAATTTTATAATAAAAAAATAAACGGGTCTTGGGTCTCATCAAAACATATAGCTTTTAAACCGGGTTATAATATCTCATTTATTTGTGAAACAATTTATCATCAAACCATAAGTATATTATTAACTTTGATACAATAAGAAAAATATAAATTTAAAAATAAATAAATATTAGAACAAACAATATAAAACAACCCCCGTAATACGGGGGATAAAACTAGTTAAATAATAAAGTTTTGAAAAATAATACTAATCATATAAAAAATATGCATTTATTCAAACAAACAAAAATAACTAATCATATAAAAAGTATACATCTATATCTATATATATAATATAAATATGTTTAGTTGAGATTTATGATTAATGAAAAGAGAAAGATGCCAAATTAGAAAATAAAAAGATTCTCAAATTCTACTATGCATATTTCATTCATAATCTCAAACGTTAAACATGCATGGTTTTTTAAAGCCTTTCAAGAAAATAACTAACATCACCACTATCTAATAATAATAATTAAAACATAACAATATTAATCCTAATAATTAGTAACTGATGGATCCATGTTTCCCACTACTCTCAATGTGCATGGAGATTATGTCAATGGGGAGAATCCTTTGCAGGACTCGAGTCCATGTTTGAAACTGTCTTTGTCGAGCCGCGATCGACCCGAACCGCGATCGAAGCCTGCCACACCCCTACACCACCACCGCCAGTATCCGCCGCAACACCAAATAAAAAGGCTCCCAACATCTCCACCAAAACCCATACCATCGGCCCTTGCAAACTCTCCAACCCCGGCCCGAAATCAAACACAGTTACTAAGACCTGTTATTTGTAAGGTTCTTTGTAACTTCTTAAGTCTTAACTTTTGATTTTAGCATGAAAAAATATAATATGAAATTCTAGTCTTCTCGTCCAAATTGCTCTCCGGCTTAGTTGTATCTCAACTGGATTATTTGATTAACGATTAGGTTCGTATCACGTATATTTTGTAAATTAAATATTGAAAAGTTATTTCTAATAGGCTAAGAGTTACGGGTTTTATAAGTAGTTAATAAGCTATCAACATGAATCTTTAGGCATGCAAAGGACAAGAAAAAATATATGACATTTTATGTAATTAACTACATAAACATTGCATTTTGTATCTTTTGTTTGATGTAGTATTTGGAATTGGATCATAAATTTTGTGTTTCAAGATTGAGTAAATGATTACAGAATCTAACCTATATAATAAAGGAATCCATATTTTGCCAAGTGTCACTCTATTTTTATTTTTTCCCGCTCAAAATATTAGGATAATATTGTTACACTATTATTATTTTAACATTTTAATTTATCTTTTTACAAGGAAATATACTCAAAATATATTTTGAATTGTATCTTTAAGTTATTTATGTAATATATAATTTTTTTCTTTATTCTTTTTTATTTTTAAATTATTCGGACCCGTGAATACACGGGTTTTTAACCTAGTAAACATTAAATTAGTCCCAAGTAACATATATTTGCGAAAGAATATTTCTATAAATGCAATTATGAAACAGTTAACAGTTCCAAACTAAATAAATTAAATAGTAAAAATATTAAATTGTATTTTAGAAAAGGTTATATAATACAATAAATAAATATAAAAATAAAAGTAATTAATATTCATCTATAAGACTATTAACCGTTGACCTGAAGTGCATTCAAAAAAATACTGAAAATAAATAAATGTTTACTAAAACATTTTAAAATTGATATTGATGGAGAAGGTAGGAAGTCAAACTTGTAGCTAATATGTGGTCCATGTTGCAGAAGTGCAAGGGAGCGTAGCCAAGGTCACTAGCAGAAAGGATTACGTAGGAGTGGATGGAGTCATCCGGTTTACCACAGTTTTTCTTGAATGTTATGCTAGGGTATGGACCCGCGTGACACGCGGGTGAAAGAACATTGTCACTAAAAATAATAAATTTAAACATACGATCAAATTAAGATAATAGTTGTTGATAGTTTGTTACAAAAATATTATCAAATTACATTGTCCCAAAATTTAAAGTTAAAATTTACAATAACTTAAATTAAAGAGTACCAACAAAAGACATTAACAAAACCACTAAACAGGTTCTTGATAATTGATATTAAAACATCAGCCAAATCTTCAAAAGTTATACCAACACAAACTTCAAATTCCTAAACACCTGAAAATTTTTAAAAACAAAACAAAATTTCATTAAAATTAATTTAACATAACAACATGTTTAATAATTAATAACATCTAAGCGTTGTTACTAAGTCTAAAAAAATGTTGTCAATATAATTCTTTTATTAAATCTATGAACAATATGTAATGTAAAGTATTAATATATTACCTTCTACTTCATAATCGGACAACAAACTTTCTGAATAACAATCATAATAACTTTGATAGTGTAAAAAGGTCTTTAATATCTACTACTTGTATTAAATATAACAACAATACGAAAAGAGTTATATTTTACCTTAATGTTCGTCATCAGACTCAAAATTGTCGGGAAAATCTTCATAATCACTCTCATAGTTAGAACATTCTTCTAACCATTTGACCTTCGAACTAACCTCAGTTCCAACTCAACATGCGCAAGTTCTTTTCTTGCATTTGCTAACTTTAACACATCAAGCTCTCTCAACATCACCAAATCATCACACAACAATAGTTGTTTCGGCTTAAAATTCTTATACTCTCCATTCTCGAACCAGACAACAACCTTGTTTTGATAAGGGTAAAAGAACCACTCCCTTACATGTTCATAAGGTAAACCCTTGTAAGGCCCCATTACCGGTAGCCCTACTTTAACGTTGGATTTACTCATAAACGCAGTTCTAAATATCAGAGTTAACAAAAACTTTCGCGGAATAATAAAAACTTCATCCATAACATTTTTCATAACCATCAAGTCATGTCTTATAAAACATTCGTAGTCAATTAAAACAAAACATAGTCTTTAAAACATCACAACATTTCTTCGAGATGCCAGTATCTTCGATTTCCATGCCATGTGTCTTCAGTCACGCGACTGCCTCAACCTATTTGCCTGCGTGCATACTAAAAGTCAGCTATGCTGAGTGAGTTCTAGTTAATTACGTAACTTACTTTTCATACACATATACGTGCCCGAAGGTACGCATTACAACATATCAAGATCAGCATTCGTCCATACACATTCATATCTAACCATACATTATAAAGGGTGTTTCACCCTACATACCTCGGATATTTTTAGGGTCCGGTACCCTCCATCCTCGGATATTATTAGGGTCCGGTCACCCTTCATCCTCGGATATTATTAGGGTCCGGTCACCCTTCATCCTCGGATATTATTAGGGTCCGGTACCCTTCATCCTCGGGTATTATTAGGGTCCGGTACCCTTTCTTCCCTAGCTTCACACTATACTTGTCCTTAAATATTTTTCCTGACAATACGTGCAATCTCCGAAGAGCGTTCACGTACCATTAACTTATCATACGTACATTATGCATACATCATAAATATTCATACATACATCTTATCTTACATCATACATAGCAATCACGTCTTTAGCTACCACCTGACGGTACATGCAATATCCGAAGATCGTTCACGCACCATCAAGCAATCATCATACATCCATCATACAAGGCATACACTTACCACTTAAGGTAAGTGTATTAACTATCACATCGAGTATGCACACAGCCCCGAAAACATAACAAGGAAGTGGGGCTAGAAACTCACCTCAATGCGGTTGCGTTCACCGTTTACGGTTATTCCCTTCTTGAGCTGTGCCCGACTAACTATATAATAATTATACGTTTCAGTAAACTATCACTACACATATCGCCTTTCTAGTTTAATTATTACCCTCAACGAACGGGGGTCCGGGGGCGGCGGGGTTCTAGGGGCGGCAGCCCCTAGCGGGGTCCAAGGGGCAGAGCCCCTGGCTTAACACATTTTCCATTAGGATTTTGAATCCTTAAATAATTTGCTACTTAAAGTCCAAGGGCTTCTTTGTAATTAAATCGTTCTTTTCTAAGTCCAGGGACTGTTATTGTCATTCAGTTAAACTTCTAATTCGTTATTGGTTCATAGCGAATTGGATTATCCTAGCGAACTGGTTCTTATAACGAATTGAACCCTTAACGAACTGGAATCCTTAACGAATCAGTCCATATAGCGAATTGGACCTTCTAATTCGTTATTTCTTTTAACGAACTAATCATAACGAATCAAGGGTAATTCGTTACCCTTTTCCCTTAACGAATCAGAGACGAATCATAGACGAACTAGAGCTAGTTCGCTGTGCTCCCTTAAGCGAATCAACTAACGAATCACCTTCAATTCGTTAAGTCCCCATAGCGAACTAGGGTTAGGTCAGGGAATGTCAGAACATTCCCTGACATTCCTTATCCTCGTACCACTATTCCGGCGCCGCCTTTGCCGGAAAGCCGCCGGAAAACCGCGAACACGTCGGAAAAACGAGTTTTAACTCGTTTTTCACCGTTTTTCGTCCCGTTCGATCCAGATCTGAGCTAGGGTGACCCCTAAGCTCATCATAGGTTTGGTTTATACCCGATTCCACCCGGATCTCATGACTTAAACGGTTTAACGGTGTCAGCTCGTCGTTTAGTGACCATAACTAACGGATTTAAGCTCATACAACAAAATACTATCATACCTTGGGTCGGGATCCGTTTCTTCTTCTATATTTCGGCTAGAGAGAGGCTAGAGAGAGAGAGAGAGCTTAAGTGTGTGTGTTTGAGAGGTGTAAGGGATATGTGTAAATGAATTAAGTGGAGGATTAAGGGTATATATTTTTGATCATGGGCTTAAGCCCATGGTCTTTCCTTCATTCCTCCATAACCCAAGTCCATAACCCATATCCATTTACCCAACACAAGTCCATCTCGTATTCTTTTCAACTAAACCGATAACGACCCGCTATAAAATAAACGAACTTTATTTTATTAATATAACCGAAAGTAGGATGTTACAACCCTCTTGATAAAGATCATGAAAGAAATTATGTAAAACATTTATCAAATTTGTTTCTTGTTGACATGGCAAATTCTTCCTAAGACCGATCTGATGTATCTGATGTTTCAACTGATTATCGAACAACATGACTGATTCAATATTATCTTTTTCTAACGTTTCTAAATTGCTAAATACAAATTGATACTTACGGAATAGTTTACAATACCTCCAGTTCATAATCGTAGCCATTATCGGAGTTTAGTTATGTTGAGAAACTTAGTATTGTTAAAGAAGAAGAAGAAGAATATGATTAAAATGAAAAATTAAAAAATAGATATAAGAAGTGACGGTTTTATTGTTCCAAGAAAATTAATGATGAAATCTATCTAGTTATTATAATGTATAGTTACCCTATAGTTAATAATATTTAATTAGATTGTATGATAAATATCTTAAATAATTTAAATTAAAAAGTAAATATTGAAAAGGTATGTTATAAAACGAATTTAAACAAACATGTTTATATTAAAAATAACAAATTATTTATAATTAAATAAAAAAATTAAATATAGGATACCAAAAAAATATTAAATAAAAAAAGTTAAGTACAAATGTTGTAAAGTATAGAACAAAATAAATTACATTATAACCATTACATTTATTATGAGATTCCAATTGAATTACATAGGAAATTTAAACAATTAACATTCTATGTTTTCAAAAATCTCCTTGTACACAACATTTGTTGTTTTATTTGTAAGCTTTGATTCTTTGTCGAGTATCAATAACTTAATACCATCTTGACTCTTAACTCTTGACAAAGCTACATAAAGCTGACCATGAGAAAATACTGGATTTTTAAGATACAATCCAACTCTTGACAATGATTGACCTTGACTTTTGTTGATTGTCATGGCAAAACATAAGCAAATAGGAAACTGTTTCCTTTTTAATTTGAAAGGAAGTTTCTTATCAGTTGGTGTAAGGCTTATTCGACTAATTAAAGTGCGATATCCTATATTCGTACCAGAGACAACTTTAGCTTCAATTACACGCCTACCTAGACTAACGACTTGAAGGCGCGTTCCATTGCATAGACCCTTTTTGTGATTAATATTCCTTAATAGCATGATGGGAACACCAACTTTAAGAACCAACCTACGATTAGGAATTTCTGACATCTTTAAACCATTTAACAAATCAGAGGAATACAACTGTGGATCAACTGCGTCGGAAACGTCTTCAGATTCAGCCAAACTGTCGGAACTTAAATACTGGACTTCGTCACCAGGAAAGAGGGCTAACATACGTTCGTTAATTTCTTGAACAACCTCATTCAAAGGTGCAAGCAGTGCGCGATCCTGAAAGTAAGTAAGTTCATTGAATCTATCTAATATATCAGGATATACAAACCTTATTAAATCACCAATGGGATCAACTGAGTTCAATATCAACAGATCGTCTGGAATATCAATAACCGACTCTCCGTCATGTGGACCACCGACGGTTCCTTGACCTATGTCTAACAGCCAGTCCGCAAACTCTTTGATGTTTTCAACGTCTGAAGATCGACATCCAACTGTATGCGTCATGTTCTTAGTTAGTTTAAGAACCTTACACTTAGACCAGATATATGAAGAATTGATGCAAGCATTGACACATTCACTGCTGGTACCATTAGTTAAAACGGGCAAAATTTAACGAAAATCACCACCAAAAACAACAACCTTACCTCCAAAAAGTGTTTTGGAAGTATTTTCATAATCACCATTCATAACATCGTTTAAAGTTCTATCTAAAGCTTCAAAAGCATGCTTATGAATCATTGGTGCTTCATCCCAAATTATCAAGCTTGTCTGTTTCAATAACTCATAGACGTCTGTATTTCCTTTAACCTAATTATAAGAAAAAAGAAAAAAATAAATTCATAGCATAACCTTTTTAAAGTGAATTTATATTCGAATAACAACTACAACGATATATAATAAAAAAAACTTTTAATATTAAAAGTAACAAAAAGTATTTTGTAATGTTACCGGACAGATGGAATCTTCGGTCAAATTAATAGGTATCAAAAATCTCGAATGTGCTGTTCTTCCACCCTCCAACAGCAAAGAAGCTATCCCGCTTGAAGCAACATTCAACACAACGTCTCCCTTTGACCTTATAGATGCAGATAATGTCTTCCATAAATATGTTTTTCCAGTACCACCGTAACCATACACAAAAAACACGCCACCTTTTTTATCAACCAAAGCGTTCATTATTTCATTATAAATCCCTCTCTGTTCATCAGTTAACAAATCAAATAGATGATTAAATTCGTTATTCATGGTCTCTGTATCATATGAAAGCTCTTCCACCATCAACGGGTTAGTTTCTCTTGAAATTGTTTCTATATCTGGAAAAGGCATTTGTTGATGTCTTCTAAGAGTTGAGTTGTTGCAAATTAAAAAAATTTTAATTTCCAGGAGTGCTAAGTTTTTTAGCTGCTCTTCATTAAGAATCAAACCTGAGATAAAATTAATAAGAAAATAAAATTAATATAATATAAAAATTAATTGATGTTAGATTTCAGGAATAATTGAAAAGATTAAATAAACATAAATCTTACCAGGGTTGTTTTGATCTTTTTGTTGTTTGTATAGAATACCGTCAACTAAAAGTTGCCAAGTACTTTCCCAAACAAAATGAGGTCTAGATAAACTATAAGTAATCAACATTGTAGCAAATAAATTCCTTAAATAATGTCCGGTAGAAGTGTGACTTGCTTCTTCAATTGCTTCTATGTATTCCTTATCATCATCTAAAAGACCTCTTTTGTAACATGCATCTCGAAAAGTTTCACACACAACTCCATCAACTGTTCGAATATCTTCAAAACATTTAGGCCCTTTAACCTTATTTAATAATATTCGTAGATAGTAAGCTTCGTCGAATGCGGCTAGAACAACATGAACTCTACCGATTGCAAAACCCCTCTGCCGAGGTTCCCATTTACGACTTTTTTTTCCAAACATACTTTGTTGGAAACTCAGCATATGTGAGAGTCTTTGCAAGGTCATACTTCTTATTACACTCAAACCAACCGGTAAACATGGAAGAAGCATTGGTTGTTTTGTTTAAAATATCTTCAATATCTTCGTTAGCACCATATATTACCTGTTGTTCACCGGGTAAATGAAAAGCAAGCCTCATAACAGACGGAAACCTATAATGCACGTCAAATGCGAATATCCTCCATGCAGCCTCGCATGCAGACACATATCTGCAATCTTAAAACGTTTTGATTTCATCTAAATTAGGATCTTGGTTATCACCATTTTTATTTTGTACAAGCGAAATTTTTGCTCGGCCTGGACCCTTATTAATGTATTTAAACAAATACTTTATAGATCCATCTTGATTGCACCACTCAATGTTAACATGTGCTTGAAATTTTTTTAATAGAGTCTTATTGTATGGAACGACAGTTCTATTATCCATCATTATATCTGACTTAACAACATATTGACCGTTATCTCTTCTTTTGTATACCGGAAAACCGTTTGAATCAACAGCTGTTTCATCATTAAAACTTTTAGGAAAATTTTTGGAACATCTTTTGTTTACCATGCAGGTGCACTTCGGGTTAGCATCACCACATGGACCGTGAATCATATGATCAGATACAAGCTTGTATAGGTCTGGATCACTGTCTTTGTTTGGGATCTCAGCAGAAATAAATTTATCTACATCTTTTGGATTATGAATCTTGTTACCCGGATGCAAAAATATGCAAATGTGGGCATGCGGTAGACCCCTTTTTTGAAACTCTATCGTGTAAACAACTGCAATAAAGATAATAAAAGTTAATATTCAAAAACGTATAAATATTATTAACATTTATAACATACAAGTAGGTCTTCTATTATAATTGTATATTCATAGAATTAAATAAAATTAGTTGCTTGAACCATTCCAAACAAAGGCTTACCATTCACCAATTTAATCATTGCATCAAGCTTGAGCTTGAAAAGCTGACATAATATATCAGGTCTATCTTCCGAGTTTAACTTTGTATCCTTAAGAAATCTTTTAACTTCTGGCCAATTGGGATTACATGTTATTGTTATGAAAAAATCGGGATACCTGAACCATCTACAAAGACACATAGCGTCTAGATAATTTTGCATCATATATCTTGCACCGCCAGTAAATGAAGATGGTAGAATAACACGTTGACCAGCCATTGAAACATTAGTATTTCCAACAGCTTGCATACCTCGTAAACTTTGGTAAGTATCGCACCTAAGTTCATGTTGTTTACCTCGTATAAAATGTAATCTTTGAGCCTCAACATCGTATATTTATCAACTAAAATTTGCTGAAACAAACGCCTACCATTTAACATGGTTGAAAACATATTTGGCCTATCTTGAATACGATAAGCAAAAAACTCACGCATTGTAACCTTCTTGCGTGCTGCGGTTTATGAAGACGAAACATTCTTATGAAGTATATTAACCTGATAACCATCCTCACCAAAAGGATGAAATAACGGGTATTGAAGAGGTGTATAAGATGGATGAAGTTCACTGATACGCTTTAACGAACCAGACTTCTTCGTAACAATTATATCTCGATTATCAACAGCGTCACCAATATCGCCAACGATTAAAGCAGCAACTTCAGAACTGGATGGTAAGTTATATTGTCTGGCATCATGCTGTCTTGTTCCAATAATACACAACTTCAAATCTAGTTGAGGGTTTTCTTCAAAACAATCTCGTACCATTCGATTAGCTTGGACCAAATGAATATTTGAATCTAACATTGTCTTAAAATAATTAATAATATGCTTTTCTTGGTCATCGACCTTTGAATTATTTTCACTGCACATAAAAAAAAAATATATAGTTTGATTAAATACAATAAAAATTAAACTAAAACAAAAATATGATAACTAAAGTAGAAGAATATAGTTAAGGTATTTACCCAAATACATGTTGACGATTTGAAATCTCGTTTTCCGTGTCATAAATGTAAAGTTGAGAAAACTGTGCTTTACGTCCATCTACCGGTAAAAGAGTTCCTAAACAATGATAGTTTTCACCGCTAAGTCGAAACGTATAAGGCGCATTGCCTCTATTTATGGAATGGTCAATCTTTCCTCCCATAGACGTAAACGAAAACATCGAATTGAAACGTCTAATGTTTTTCAAGAAGTACTTGCTGATGGCGGTTTCACCACAAAATAATTGAAGATAACTTTCATCTGGTTGTCTAAGATCGGGAAGTTCGACTTTTCCATTAAAACAACAAAGGGAAAAAGCTCCTTCTTCATTAGTATTGCTTGGTCTGTTAACTTCGGCTTTCCACAACAATGCATTGCAACTTGGATACATAACGGATTGATTTCCATGATCAAGATATTCTACAGAATAATATATCATGATATGTAGTTACTTCGTGTAGATAAACACATAGTAATTGATTAAAATAAAAATAGCAAATATATTTTATACCTGATGATATTCCTTTATAAACATCTAAAACATTTTGATAACCAACAAATGTAGCATGTTCACTTAAATTAGCCATAGTTATAGGTACTATAGGAGTTCTTCTTCTTGACCTTCTACGAAAGGTCTTAGATGACTCAGGAATATCATCAACAACACAAGACGTGTTTGATCCTTCGTGAATATTACTTCCAAATATACGACCTGTTAATAATTAAATAAATAAAAGTAATTATAAACGTAGTAAAAATTATTCCGACAAATATACATTTCAAAAAATTAGACGACCATTAACATGTAAGTCTAACATTTATTTAAAAAAACTAAAAAAATATGAGAATAATACTTATAAGGAAAACGGAATATACCTGAAGAGGTATTTTGTAGAGCACTTTTGTTCATGTGAACTGAAGCAGTTCTTTTGGCATCTAAAATTGATCTTCTTTCTTTCCTTTTGGACGCAGCAGAGATCACAAATGTTGTACATGTTTCAGGATCTTGAAATTAAAGGTAACAATATCAATATTTAAGACTAAGCAAGTGTTTAAAAACCGATGAATAAATTTAAAGAGTATATTTAGTTGTGTGAAATACATTTAAATACTTACCGTTATTTATAAAAGTTGAAGTTGTTGATGGAGACACATTCTCCTTATTAGATTGTAAACGTGTTACTTGTGTTGATGAGGTAATATTTTGCAAAGTGTCGAAGATCCGATTAACTGTATCATTTTACATATTAAACATAAACATGAGAAAGAATAATTGATAACCAAAATATATAGTGAAAAAATATTTATTAACATACCAGGGACACAAGAATTTAGGGAGGAATGTGTTGTATGCGGATTAGAATTTGCAAGAGAAGATAAACTGTGGATATTATTTTCTGAACATAAAATCGGTCTATTAGAACCATCTGAATTAAATAGAGTAAAATTTAGTTTCCATTTCCAAAAATGTTTTACTAAAAAATAATAATGTATTAAAGTTTACATACTCGGGATTTGGTTGGCGTTGTAAGTTGAAAACTGATTTCCGTTTAAATGATATGGTAGCGTGACAATCGGTGTTGCTTGATAATACATGTAATTGGTATTATTGGAAATGATAGACAATGGTAAATGTTGACTTTTGTCTAAATTTATACATAATAAAAATTAATAAATTACCATTATTGGTTATTAAAAATAAATATAAACCATATATAAGTGCTTAATTTTAAATAACGTATAACCAAAACACAAAATACCAGAGGAGTTCTTCTGCACACCATTTTGCTTACTGTCAACCGAAGCAGTTCTTTTAGCATCTAAAATTAATCGTCTTTCTTTCATTTTGGAAGCCGCATGATTCACAGATGGTGAACATGATTGAGGGTCTTGAAATTAGAAAGTTAATAATATCAATATTTAAGCAAAGTAAATTAAACTAAAAAAGATTTGTAAATAATATATATAGTATATTTTTTGTGTAAAATGTTTTTTATATACTAACCGTTGTTTTGTACATTCGAAGAGTGGACATTTGAAGTTTGAATGTGGTTTCGGTTTAAATGATATGGTAGATTGACAATGGGTGTTTGCTGATAATCCATGTAATTTGCATTATTGGAAATGGAAGACAATGGTAATCGTTGACTCTGTACTACATTATAAAGATATTATAAATTACAAAAATCATGTTATTGGTTATATAAACAAAATATAAACAATATAACATTATTTAAGTGGGTATAATAAACTTATATTTTATAACATACCAACGTTACTTAGCTTATTTTGAGAAGATGAAGACGCTTCCTTTTTTCTTTTATTTTTGGATGTGGACATGTTGAAAAAAAAATATAGCAGACAAACCTTACACGTGTCTTAAGCTGACTTGAACGAACCCTACGATAGAAACATGGAGTATTATAGATTAAACACTCAAAACACCATTAGATAACATGACTCTAAATGAAACTCATTATCATTTAGAAATAGCGAAATAAAGTATATATATACGGATTTTGATAAAAACACATATTTTTTTTATATTTATTGATAAAGATGATCAAGATTAAATTGTAAAAACCAAATCGGGAAAATATGTATCTGTGAAATAACCACAAATTTACAGAAAATATTTGTCAAACATACATTGTAACAAACACTCATCGAACTCAAAAAATTTTACCTAAACTGTTTGAACAAACGATACTTAACTTTTTTTCCTGAGGAAGAAAGGTATAACAATAATCCAAAAGAAAAAAATCCCTTTGTTTGATTGTTTTAGATTAGAATAATTTATATATAGGTATATATAGATAATAAGGTAAGGAATATATTAGGTAAAGTTTATTTTAGTAGGGTAATATGATCATAATTAAAAATATATATGGACCAAAATACACAAATTTACAGCCAAAATATGTGACAATTTTTTCTGATATTCTTGATAATTGAATTCTTACTATTTGTGAATACATAAGTTATAAATATTTGTATAAAACAATAATAATAATAATAATAATAATAATAATAACAATAACAATAATAATAATAATAATAAGATGTTATAAAGTCATAATACAAATCATCACTACAACAAAAGGGACTTTTTAGTACGCACAAAAGTGTCCTAAAATGGTATTTTATAGGACATTTCATTTAATAGGACCAACGAGAAAAGCGTTTAATGTAAAGGGGTCGTAATAAGTCTCGGAGCTCAAAAAGTGTCCTGATATCCCAAATAAGATTATGAAACCAATTTTATGGTCGCACAAAATATCCATTAACAACCCAAAAAGTGTCCCAATAAAAACATATTACGACACTTTTACAATGTTTTAACATGTGCTTACCCACATTTAATCTTTTGATACACATACAAGTGTCATTAAAAATTAATTTATAAGACCCTTATGATGTAACATTATATGTACTTTGGTACCAAGAAAAAAGTCCTGATATCCCAAATAAGATTATGAAACCAATTTTATGGTCACATAATATATTCATTAACAACCCAAAAAGGGACACTTTTACAATGTTTTGACACGTGCTTACCTAATTGTAAACTTTTGACACACATATAAGTGTCCTTAAAAAATAATTTATAGGACCCTTATGATGGAACATTATAGTACCAAGAAAAGGGTCCTAATATCCCAAACAAGATTATGAAACTAAATTTTATGGTCGCATAATATGTCTATGAACAACTTAAACGTCCTAAAAAACATATTATGACACTTTTACAATGATCTAACGTTTAATAGGACAAAAATTCGAAGTCCTAACAAATCATATTATACAACCCTTTTTTAAACCTCCACACACACAATTTTACGATACATTTATGGACATATAAATATTGAAAGAAATAAAACTTCATTATATTACATAAGCTTGTTCATAACGAAAATACTAAACATAATTAAGTTATAACATTTCCAACATAAACACTTGTAACATACAAAAAAAAAATTAAAAGCAATAAAAGAAACAAGCACCATAAAATCCCGAGTCATCATGCGTCCTCAATCCTCACGGACTACCTACAAATAAACCATCCATGTATAAGCATTAAGTTCCATGTTATTAAAATTAATCGTATCACAAGTCAGATTCAGGCATATACTCTGCATCTTTCACAAAGGTATCCGTTGGTTTGATTTTCTTTTTCTTTGTTTTGTCACTCTCTCCTAGACTTGTCACAGACTTAACAATATTTTTCAATCCCATAGCTTGTAATTTTTTTTTGGTTCTCTTGAACCCTCGACATTCTACTCTTTTCATAATCATTCATGTCTTGTGGAGCTTTGGCCTTGCATATCTTCTGGTCTGCAATAAATACTATTTATTAGCCATCAACTTAAATTGATGGGAAATCACAGAGACAATGTAACACCTAAATTGTAAGAATCTTCTTCGGGCATTTCATCAAACAATACATATGCACTATCCACATCACAAGATTTGCCAAAATCCTCCAGCCCCCACCACATTCCCATAAACCTGATCTACAGGTTACAGGCTATGGGCTTCAAACACGCTAATAAACAAACTGATTAGCCAATAGGCCCAAACACACTAAAGAAATCATATATGTATCTCGCAATAAATCATAAATGAGCAAGAAAACAAAGATAAACCAATTAAAAAAATAATATCTAAGATACATAACTGCAATATAGAGGTAATAGAGGTAGAATCATATAAGAAATTATATTCGGGACTTGATCTTCTAAGATGGACAATGTTCATCTTCATCATTGTGAAATTAAACATACAACAACTGATTAGCCATAATCTATAAGATCTCATAGAACCTAAAAACAATGAGTGAACATTGGGCTAAAATCAAAACTTTTGATCAGGAGCTACATCTTTTTAATATGTACAAACATACGCAATCGTAGGTGAACTACCTCAAGATAACAATTTGAACCTCACTAATATATAAACCCTAATATATTCATGTTAATTAATTTGTTAAAAGATTATTTTACAAGAAACAATAAAGAAACATCAATTATTAAGCAAAACAACAATTAAACCATAATCGATTTCAACAAATGAAAATACACAAAAAAAGCTAATTGATAAAGAAATTATCTTTTACACAAAACAATTACAAATCGGTGCAATTGAATGGACATAGTTTAATACCTAGAATATGAAAATAAATGGATCTTCAATGAAGTTGGGAGAGATCAGAAACCTATCGCCGCCGCGTACAGAAACCCTAGGAGGGCATCGACATATATGCAGTCTCCAATAAACTGCATATGTTAAACCGTTTTGATAAAATATATTATAGACCCAAAATTAAGAGTTTTTGAAACAAACTATATTGGGATGAAATTTGAAATAAACTGCATATGTTATAACTTATATTCGTTATTCTTGTATGGCCAAATATGTACCATATTATATTACTATTCGATTTTCTTTAATAAGAAATACAAAAGTATATCACGGATATTATTATTAAGGCATGGTTTGTATTTTTTCAATGAATATATGTACCCATAGTTGTTTAGTACATGTATCCATACTCGTACCGTACTTAATTATTTTGTATGTTAAATGACTAGGTTAGGTACCCGTGTGATACACGGGTAGGATAAATGTAGGTTCCCTGGATGGATCTGCACGGGATATCTCGATCTACCCAGGTGCGGAATCCCTGCGTAGGTTGTTACGAGCGTAGAACACGAATCAAACAAACACACGATACGAATAAACGAACACACGTTATATTATAACCGAAACATGTGATATAATCACTGAATACAGACTCAATACTCTCTGGTTCTCACGTCTCTCGACTCACACACGTCTGTATACGATTACCTTCAACTACACTAAACAAACCGTGACCTAGCGTATAAATACACGACAACTTCGCCTGATATGTTCAGGCGAAGTTGTTGCTAACTTCGCTTGACTAACAAGTTCGCCTGATAAGCGAACTTGTCAGTAACTTCGCTTAAACATAAACAACACACAATTAACATTACAGACTGGATTATAGACACTAGACTATGAACTACTGACATTATGCACCAACAGACTCCCCCTTGGCAGTAGCTTCATATCTTTATCTTTAAGCACTTGTCTTGTAATCTTCATGCATGCACTCCCTCTCTTACACAGACCGTGACTACTCGCTGATATTTCCTCGCTTCGCCTTTCCAAGCAGGAATATAGAATATCTTCTTCTCGTTTAACACCTGCAGATCAGCTTTAGATAAATTAACAAGATGCATCGGATCATACACTCTTAGCACTTCTTGTTTGTCTTCGTCTTCCATCACGGCTTCAGCAGTCTGGCAATCCACATACCACCATTTCAGATCTTTCAGCACATCTTGAGGCATAGTCTTCATTGGAACCTCTTTCAAACACCGAATCGGCTTATATTTCATCACCATCCAAGGTTTGCCATCTGCTCTCATTCCTCTTTCAGTATCTTCAACTAATTTCCCTTTCTGTGGTTTTAACAACTCAAACTTTTTCTCTTTAATACTTTCTTTCCATACTATCTTCCCAATAACTCTGGCCATATTATCATCACTTCTATTAATCAACCCCAGTCTAGCCAAATCCTTTACCTCACACTCAGGTAAGGTATTTAGAGATCTCAACGTCCTCTTAAAGTATTGGATCCCATCATATCTTTTCACCACGAACACTTTTAGCTGTTCATCATATAACCAACAGATAATGTCTTTCTTTGACTCAGCGTACCCTTTAATATTATAACTTTTCTTGAACATTGTAGGTACCACTGGCTTCTTCGTTTTGATAAACTAATGAGCATAGCCTTCCTTCCATCTAGGCTGCTCCTCCCATTCTGTATCATCAACTACTGTATCTTCACATACATTCGACTTCTCAACGGTTGGAAGCTCGTGTTCAACATTCTCCTCTACAATTTCACCTTCTTCAACATCATCTTCTATCACTATCTGTGCACCAATCTTCTCAATTTCTTCGAATGGCAGCACATCATCATCACACACATCATCAACATCTAACATATCATCATCCAACTCCTTCAAGGCATCGATCACATCATCTCCCATCTCCTCGTCATCTACCATCACCACCTCATCACCACCAGAACCGCCAGCTGCACCTGCAGACTCCCCCTGAGCTGTGGTTGTCCCAAGAGCTTGAGTAGTTCTTGGCAACTCACCACCTGCACCTTTCGATGCATTGGGATCATCATCTCTGTCATTCTTCTTCTTTGTCCTGAGCTCGTCGCCTTTACAGCTCGTCTCCCCCTGAGATGCCAAGAACTCCTTCATAGCATCTATAATTTTTCCATGTTCAACCAGGAGGGACGACTGTAGTTGATTTTCTGCTACTAGGCGCTGAATAGCCTGGGTCTGGATAAGATATATCCTAGATTGCTCTGCCACGACCCGCTCTAGTGCAGCTATTCTTTCCGAGTCTGATAGGGTTGCATCGAAATCGAACCTCATGTGAGATATGTCTTGAGTATACTGAGGAGGGATTTCGAATGAAACCGGGACATCAGAAGTAGCTGTGGACGTAACCGCAGGTGGTATCGTGACCGACAACCCTGCAGTGTGAACCACTGTCGACTCAATAACCTGTGCAACAACCTCCGACGGAGTAAGCGTTGGAGGCGGCAACGATACAATATCTGGAGTCGTCAGCTGGAGTGTGATGGATGGGAGGCCAACAGATGATGATGTAGCCACCACGGGAACTTCCGTGGCGCTTGGCCTTGTGACCTGTAATGGTGTAGGGACAATTGACATACCGGACAGTGCGGGCAGAGCGAAACGTATGACTCTAGAGCTCTCACCATG
The DNA here is from genome assembly GCF_021521415.1 of Bidens hawaiensis. NCBI lineage: Eukaryota > Viridiplantae > Streptophyta > Magnoliopsida > Asterales > Asteraceae > Bidens > Bidens hawaiensis. Next base: position 344,192 of record NW_027492614.1, on the reverse strand, counting down.
AGGTTCCACCACCTTATAATCACAATTACACTTTTAATCCTAGTAATCAGAAATCTGTTGACTTTGAGGTTGTTCAGACAGTTCCAATTAAGGTAACTAGTAAAGAACCAGATGTTAGTAGAGGAGAAACAAGTCCGCCTGTGTCAAGTGTTAAAATTTCTGTTCCGAGTCCGGTCTCATCAGATTCGGATAAGTCATTCGAGTCGGGTAAGAAAAAGGAGGAGGTTGTATTACCAAATAGTGGAGAGAAAGATAAAACAACTAAAAAGAGTTCTCCGCTAAACCCTTATGTCCCACCATATGTGAGACGAACGGGCGGTAGTATAGCCTCGACATCCAAAACAACTGTTGAAAAGAAAGTTGAGCATAGGTGTTGTTTTAGGTGTAATCAATTAGGGCACCTAGTTGCAGATTGCCCTCTGAAGCAGCGATTCAGAGGTGTGAGGCATACCAAAACTGAGACTAAGCCTAATGGTAATTATAATACTGGTAAAAGTGAAAACCATTCAAAATTCAGAAATCAGACTAATTCAGGTTTTCAAAGAAACCAATCTCAGTTTCACACTGCTGATAACCAAACAGTAAGTTATAATTCTTTCAATTCTCAAAGGTTTGGAAGGCCTCACAATCAATCTACAAGGAGGTATACTAATAGGACTTACAAAAATTATACAGAGACTAACTTTGGAAAGCCAAAGTTCGGGATGTATAGATCCAAGACCAATTGGTCTTGGGTCCCTAGATTCTAATCTTTTGCTTTAATCGTGCAGGAACAGTTGAACAGGGCTGCCAATAATCTTTGGGTTGTGGATAGCGGCTGTTCCCGGCACATGACGGGTAACAAAATCTTTTTACACGATTTGAAACCTGTTCAAGGAGGGAGAGTGAGCTTTGCTGGAGAAAGTGGAGGCAAGATTACAGGAATGGGAACGGTGTCTAATGGAAAGATGACTCTAGAGAAAGTAAACTTTGTCGAAGAATTGAAGCACAATCTGCTGAGTGTGTCGCAGATCTGTGATAAGGAGTACACCGTACATTTTACAAAGAATGAGGCGATTGTGTTGCATCCTGGTTTTCAGATACCAGAGGAGTGGATTGTGATGAAGGCTCCACGTGAGAGGAATACGTATATTATGGATATGAAGTCGACTGAAATGGCCACGGAAGAATCATGCCTTATGACAAAAGCGAGCGAATCGGAGTCCGAATTGTGGCATAGGAGAATGGGGCACATTCATCTTCGGAAGATGAACCACATTGTCAAGAATGGACTTGTGCTGGGCGTTCCCTTGAAAAGTTTCAACTTTGAAGACAAATGTCTAGCGTGCAAGAAGGGAAAGCAGCACAAGAAATCCCATCACACCAAGAAGGTCAATTCTATTGTCAGTACTCTAGAATTGCTTCACATGGATCTCTTCGGTCCCGTGAATGCAAAAATTCTAGGAGGTACTTCTTATTGCTTGGTGATCACTGATGATTACTCACGATATTCGTGGGTATATTTCCTGAAATCAAAAGATGAAACGGCTCAGATGGTGAAGAATTTGATTACCGAAGTTGAGAACGTTATGGATAAAAGGGTTAAGTTCATCAGGAGTGACAATGGAACGGAGTTCAAGAATTATGAAATGGAGATCTTCTGCCTTCAGAAAGGGATTGAGCACCAGTACAGTGCTCCGTATACTCCGCAACAGAATGGAGTGGCTGAGAGAAAGAATAGAACGTTAATTGAAGGAGCCAGAACTATGCTGGCTGATTCGAAGCTTCCTGTGGTGTTCTGGGCTGAAGCTGTTGCTACAGCCTGTTATATCCTGAATAGAGTCTTGACTGTTAAAAGACTTAATAAAACGTGTTATGAGCTTATGCATGGGAGGAAGCCCAACTTGAGTGGTCTTGAACCATTCGGGTCCCCTTGTTCGATTTTAAAGACAAATTCTAAATTTGGTGAAGTGGCCGATGAAGGAATCTTAGTCGGTTATGTTGTTGGGACTCCCAACAGACGTGTCTTTAATACATCGACCGGCAAGGTTGAGGTGGTGTGTAACACCGATATCACAAGTTACAAACCGTCAAAACCAAGCAACGGACCTGCTGAGTTTTTCGACTATGATAGACTTTTTAAGTCTTTTAACGTACCTTATTTGGATAGTGCAGAAGTAGAAGAAAGAGTTGCTACGAAGATGATCCTTGATGAGGAAGAAAATCTAGTGCAAAGACAGCTGTTTGATAAATGTCAACCTTCCTCATCAAATGCTATCGATACCCCTGCTGCCTCTCCTGAAGAAGAATTTTTCAATCCGTTTCACTCTCAGCAAGGAACAACCATTGACGAGCTCTCTTCTAACTTGGAAGACAATTTGCATGTCGGTTCGGTTCCGACCACGAGAATTCATAAAGATCACCCTTTGGAGAATGTGATTGGTGATGTGTCCTCCGGTGTACAAACAAGACGTAGCTTGAATGAGCACACCTGTGTTTACACAAGTATTAAGGAGACAGGCATAATCAACGAATGCTTGTACACCTGCTTTATCAGCCAGATTGAACCAAAGAATTATCAAATGGCTCTAAAGGACAGCTCGTGGGTCGAAGCCATGCAAGAAGAGCTGGCTCAATTCAAGAAAATGGAAGTTTGGACTTTGGTTGAAAAACCAAAGAATGTGCATGCGATAGGCACAAAATGGGTTTTTAAGTGCAAGAGAGATGAGAAAGGGATTATTATAAGAAACAAGGCGAGGCTAGTCGTTAAAGGTTTTAATCAACAAGAGGGTATTGATTATAATGAAGTGTTCGCTCCTGTGGCAAGATTGGAAGCCATTAGATTGTTTTTGGCATTTGTTGCTTATAAGAAGATGAAGGTATTTCAATTAGACGTGAAAAGTGCGTTCCTAAATGGGAAAGTTGATGAGGTTGTGTACGTTGAGCAACCTCCGGGTTTTCCTGACCCAGACTTTCCAGACCACGTGTACAAGTTAAGCAAGGCGTTGTATGGACTACATCAGGCACCTCGTGCCTGGTACTCAACCTTATCAGATTACTTGCTTGAAAATGGGTTTGAAAGAGGGAAGATAGATAGCACGTTGTTCTTCAAGAGAGAAGGAAGCGACTTCCTGCTGGTGCAAGTCTACGTGGATGACATTATCTTTGCTGCATCAAAAGTCTCCATGTGTCAGGAGTTTGAGGCCGTCATGAAGAAAAGGTTTGAAATGAGTGCTATGGGTGAACTAACTTTCTTTTTAGGATTGCAGGTTGATCAGAAGAAGGATGGGATGTTCATTCATCAGACCAAGTATGTCCATGATGTGCTCAAATGCTTCAAGATGGAGGACAGCACTCTATTCGATACTCCAATCTGCGTCAACCATAAATTGGGTGCTGAGACAGACAATGACGCAGATGTGGACCCAACTCAGTATCGGGCTATTATAGGTTCTTTAATGTACTTAACTGCTTCTAGGCCTGATATTATGTTTGCAGTTTGTCTTTGTGCTCGTTTTCAGGCAAACCCAAAGGAATCTCACATGAAGGGTGTGAAGAGGATCTTGCGATATCTCAAAGGCAAACCTAAGCTGGGGTTGTGGTACGCGAAGGGAGGAGACTTGGAGTTGGTAGCTTACACAGATTCTGATTATGGAGGGTGCAATCAGAGTCGGAAGTCAACTACTGGAGGATGTCAGTTTCTAGGAGGCAGATTAGTGTCTTGGCAATGCAAGAAGCAGACATCAGTCGCCATTTCAACATGTGAGGCAGAATACATGGCAGCATCCAACTGCTGCTCCCAGGTTCTGTGGATTCAACAACAGTTACGCGACTATGGTCTGAATTTCTCACTTACTCCAATTTGTATTGATAACACTGCTGCGATCTCAGTAACTAATAATCCCGTAAAGCACAGTAAAACTAAACATATTGACATACGTCATCATTTTATACGGGATTGTGCTGAGAAGAAACTGATTGTGCTTGAAAAGGTGGATACGCTTGATAATTTCGCTGATTTATATACTAAAGCGTTTGACAAATCAAGATTTCAAAACCTTGTTGAGTTGAATGGGATGATCAATCCCGAGTAACCATGCTTTTTGTGCATATATATATATATATATAAAAATGTCACTATCGCTTAAAATTATGTCGGTTACCTCAGTTTGAAGGACATATCCTCGGATATGTTTGGTCCTCATTTTCTACTTGTAGAGTTTGAGGGTTGCCATTAACCAGATGACTGAATGTGACCGGGGCGGTTTATGATGTGTTTTTATTCTTTCGCTGAAAATTAGTCGATCATACTTAGTTAGAAGGACACATACTAGTATGTGGTCGGTCCAGCTGATCCATTGGATCTTCGGGATAGCCGTTAACCTGAATACTTTGATTTGGTTGGGGCGATAGAAGTTAAATTTTTCTTTTCGGGAAATGAAATTATTTTTCAAGTCTACTACTTCGTAAGAAGTTCTGTTACTATGTTTTAACAGAAAATTGATCCAACCTTGGAAAATGATAGATTTACTGATTCTGTGTGCTTAACTAGTGAAGTTATTAGGCTTAAAAGGCTTTAGAACAGTCATTGTATGTCATGGTAGCTTTTTATGGTGCGTAAAAGTAGAAGTGATACTAACTAAATCTACTCGATTTTATGTGGAAACTCCTTAAGAGTTTTGCATGTCTTCATATATATCTTTCCGAATGATAGGCAGAAAAGCGATTACCCAGTCATACACGAGCCCGTAAGTGTTCTGATTCCCGTAAAGATAGTGTGTGAAGAAACTGCAGTGATCCAGATTCGGGACTTGCAGTTGTTTACTACTCTGAAGTCTATGTAAATGTTTATCGTAAAATAAAAAAAAAAAACCTTATGAGTTATTGAAACATTCTAGAGCTGACAATGTCAAGACTTCTCAATCATGGAGTAAGAAAGAGAACGGGAAGCAGATGAAGAGTACTTACAAACTTAATCAGACACTATGGGTCGAAGTCAATTCGGGGTGACTTGGTGAAAGCCAAATACGCTTTGAGAATAGATAGGAGGCATCATAATCTCTGAGTTGTTGCCCACTTAAGTTTTGAGCTTAATTGAACCTAACTCGTATCACAGAAACAATGAAAACCATTCTAAGTAGATTACCTGCTTACAACCTGTTTCTTTATGTCATAATACAGCTGAACACGGATCTGTGTGACAATCACGAAATTAGTATGATTCCTGTTCGGATCTTTTCTAAAACATGGTAGTCCCTGTCGAGACTGAAATTTGATCCCGTGTACTTTAATTTTTCAAATTTTTGTTACTTTTGTAATTGTTTGATTTTATACCTGGTTACTTGGTCTTGATCGTTTCATTCTGCATAACTTCGCCTGATAGGCGAAGTTATCCACAACTTCGCCGATACATCTGTGGCCCTATATAAAGAAGTTTTAAGGTCAAACAGTTTCATAATTTTCAAAACCAGCGAACTTATCCTCTGATATTTCAGCGAACTTATCGATATCTCAAATCAGTTTTTGTTACCTCGATTCAAATCCGATTCAAGGTGTGTAAGGTTCCATATTCGTATAATCATTGTCGTTAATGTTAATCACAGGTCGATACGACCCGTTTCGTGACCTCGATTATTTGAAACCTAAACACCCGATTTTCAAACTTGATTTTACGTGATAGTAATTTGCATGAACGTATAAAACTTCATAAAATCATGTATTTCGGAGTCCTTGATCTCCGAAAACATCATCTACACGTCGTTCAAAATCCTAACTGTTGCCGATTCAAATTCGGCGAAGTTACAGTTTAGGCGAAGTTATCCGTAACTTCGCCTGAGGTTTAACTACGCCTGATTATTGATTTTGAAATAGTTTATGAGGCGATGTTGTGATTAGGCGAAGTTATCCTTAACTTCGCCTGGATCATTTTACTTAACTATTATCAGACGAAGTTCAAGTTGAAGCGAAGTTGTTTCCCAACTTCGCCTCACCTTTAACTTCGCCTATACAGAATTGATCACAACTTCGCTCATGGTAACAGGCGAACTTGTGATTCGCTTTGATGTTTATCTAACTTAACCTGTTTGTTGCAGATATGGCTGCTGTTGCTGGAGCAGGTGGTGCAGGCGGTGATGACGGAGGTGATCAACAAAGACAGTTCTTCCCGGGTCACAACATGTATATCACCTTAGACCCGGAAGCGAGGGGAGTTGATGATTTCCGTGAAATCATCACTTTCCTTTTACGCTCGAGGATATTCCACGCCATTACAACAACTCTGCCGATATCCTTACCCAACATTGAGGATTTCTGGCAGACCGTGGAATACGACTGCCGCGTCGACCCCCCGGTGATGCGTGCAACGGTAAATGGTCAGGATGTTCAGTTCTCGTCTGAACAAATCCGGGTGGCTTTGCAATTCGGAGAGGAGACGAGGGACGACCCGACAGAGTTTGTTGCTCCGTTCCGTGATGGAGCATTTCTACGAATGGGATATTCTGGTCCCTTGGGGGATACACAAAGAAGGAAAGGTTTCTTGCTCGATCAGTGGCGCTTCCTCATGCACGTAATGATTGTCTGCATGTCAGGGAGGAAGGCGGGCACTGACGGGATGGGCGCGACCTTGCAGTCGGCGATGACTGCTCTGACTTATAACAAGCGTTACAGCTTGAGTCAGATGGTCTTCTATGAGATTGATCGACAGCGAAGGGCAATGGGGCGTGAGAGATTCATCATGTATCCAAGATTTCTCCAAATGATCTTGAATCATGTTGCTCCCACGTTGCCTCAACGTCGCCCTATCAGATACGTGGAGAGTGTGAACAAGCGTATCTTTGCTCAATGTAGAACTTCGAGTGCTAGAAGCAAGCCTGAACTGCGTCCTAGGCATACTCCACTGTTTGGGTATTTAATCAACCCGGAGTATGTTCCTGCTAATGGGGACGAGTTTAGAGATCCTCAAACACAACAGGCGGGAGCACCTCAAGCTGTACCTGCTGCGCCTGTTGTGTCAGCTGAAGAAGAGGTAGACCTTGACGCTGCTTTTGGCGGCAAAGGATTTTTTGACATGGACCGAGTTGATCTTCAAGAAAATATACAGGTCTCGGTTCCACAGAGTACGGGAGTAAATGTTACTAGAGCAGCTACGACGGTGGATGACTCAGATTTTGATGATGTAATGGATGAGGCAAGACGTATGATGGTGACTCAAGAGAGGACGTATGGGAAGAGAAAGAGGACAGATGACGACAGTGAGTCAGAAGAAGAAGACATTCATAAGTTGATCAGACGTTCAAGAAGGGACAGGACAGGTGCAGGTGGAGGAGCTGGTGAGAGCTCTAGAGTCATACGTTTCGCTCCGCCCGCACTGTCCAGTATATCAATTGTCCCTACACCATTACAGGTCACAAGGCCAAGCGCCACGGAAGTTCCCGTGGTGGCTACATCATCATCTGTTGGCCTCCCATCCATCACACTCCAGCTGACGACTCCAGATATTGTATCGTTGCCGCCTCCAACACTTACTCCGTCGGAGGTTGTTGCACAGGTTATTGAGTCGACAGTGGTTCACACTGCAGGGTTGTCGGTCACGATACCACCTGCGGTTACGTCCACAGCTACTTCTGATGTCCCGGTTTCATTCGAAATCCCTCCTCAGTATACTCAAGACATATCTCACATGAGGTTCGATTTCGATGCAACCCTATCAGACTCGGAAAGAATAGCTGCACTAGAGTGGGTCGTGGCAGAGCAATCTAGGATATATCTTATCCAGACCCAGGCTATTCAGCGCCTAGTAGCAGAAAATCAACTACAGTCGTCCCTCCTGGTTGAACATGGAAAAATTATAGATGCTATGAAGGAGTTCTTGGCATCTCAGGGGGAGACGAGCTGTAAAGGCGACGAGCTCAGGACAAAGAAGAAGAATGACAGAGATGATGATCCCAATGCATCGAAAGGTGCAGGTGGTGAGTTGCCAAGAACTACTCAAGCTCTTGGGACAACCACAGCTCAGGGGGAGTCTGCAGGTGCAGCTGGCGGTTCTGGTGGTGATGAGGTGGTGATGGTAGATGACGAGGAGATGGGAGATGATGTGATCGATGCCTTGAAGGAGTTGGATGATGATATGTTAGATGTTGATGATGTGTGTGATGATGATGTGCTGCCATTAGAAGAAATTGAGAAGATTGGTGCACAGATAGTGATAGAAGATGATGTTGAAGAAGGTGAAATTGTAGAGGAGAATGTTGAACACGAGCTTCCAACCGTTGAGAAGTCGAATGTATGTGAAGATACAGTAGTTGATGATACAGAATGGGAAGAGCAGCCTAGATGGAAGGAAGGCTATGCTCATTGGTTTATCAAAACGAAGAAGCCAGTGGTACCTACAATGTTCAAGAAAAGTTATAATATTAAAGGGTACGCTGAGTCAAAGAAAGGCATTATCTGTTGGTTATATGATGAACAGCTAAAAGTGTTCGTGGTGAAAAGATATGATGGGATCCAATACTTTAAGAGGACGTTGAGATCTCTAAATACCTTACCTGAGTGTGAGGTAAAGGATTTGGCCAGACTGGGGTTGATTAATAGAAGTGATGATAATATGGCCAGAGTTATTGGGAAGATAGTATGGAAAGAAAGTATTAAAGAGAAAAAGTTTGAGTTGTTAAAACCACAGAAAGGGAAATTAGTTGAAGATACTGAAAGAGGAATGAGAGCAGATGGCAAACCTTGGATGGTGATGAAATATAAGCCGATTCGGTGTTTGAAAGAGGTTCCAATGAAGACTATACCTCAAGATGTGCTGAAAGATCTGAAATGGTGGTATGTGGATTGCCAGACTGCTGAAGCCGTGATGGAAGACGGAGACGAACAAGAAGTGCTAAGAGTGTATGATCCGATGCATCTTGTTAATTTATCTAAAGCTGATCTGCAGGTGTTAAACGAGAAGAAGATATTCTATATTCCTGCTTGGAAAGGCGAAGCGAGGAAATATCAGCGAGTAGTCACGGTCTGTGTAAGAGAGGGAGTGCATGCATGAAGATTACAAGACAAGTGCTTAAAGATAAAGATATGAAGCTACTGCCAAGGGGGAGTCTGTTGGTGCATAATGTCAGTAGTTCATAGTCTAGTGTCTGTAATCCAGTCTGTAATGTTAATTGTGTTTTGTTTATGTTTAAGCGAAGTTACTGACAAGTTCGCTTATCAGGCGAACTTGTTAGTCAAGCGAAGTTAGCAACAACTTCGCCTGAACATATCAGGCGAAGTTGTCGTGTATTTATACGCTAGGTCACGGTTTGTTTAGTGTAGTTGAAGGTAATCGTATACAGACGTGTGTGAGTCGAGAGACGTGAGAACCAGAGAGTATTGAGTCTGTATTCAGTGATTATATCACGTGTTTCGATTATAATATAACGTGTGTTCGTTTATTCGTATCGTGTGTTTGTTTGATTCGTGTTCTACGCTCGTAACAACCTACGCAGGGATTCCGCACCTGTGTAGATCGAGATATCCCGTGCAGATCCATCTAGGGAACCTACATACAGGTTTTAACCCGAACCGGTTTTGAATTTTAAACCGGTTTGTGCACCTCTAGTCTTGACCATCTTATGATATAGTCTTCCATGCTTTCCACCTCTCCAACATCAAAGTTGTTATGATAGGTATAATTGTGTTACATGCTTAATATGTTACACAACTAGTTGTTATATGATTATGTGATATCATAAGAAAACCAGATGAAATTAGATGATTAAAATACTACAATATATGATATGTTACATGTTAATTATCTAGTTGGACTATTTAAACTTTAGAGTAAATAATACCTAGGAAATGTTTTAAGTTTGTAACATGTCACACATGAAATAAAATAAAAATTATCTAAGGTTGTATTTTATTAAATGGAGCCTTGATGTTAGTATTATTATCATAGAAGTTACAAAATATTTCCCTTCCTCCTCTTGCTGTTCTTAGCCGTAAACCACACACACACACATTCACTTTTCATTTTGCTAAAACTCTCTCATTGATCATGCACACACACAAGTACATTTGGTGATTATTGGGAGCAAGGGTGTTAAATCTTGGATCAAGAAAATAGGTAAACATGTTTAGCATATGTTTTCTTTATGATTTATATTTTTTATTTATGAGATTAGTATCCAAATGATTGGTTCATACAAATAAATAAAGTATGATCAAGTTTGATTTGTTTAAAGGGGATTGTTGTGTCTTGATATAAAATAAAAGATGGAACCCTTTTGTATATAAATGTTATTTTATAAATTTATTATAATATTGGAAAACATGAGTTTTGATCATTTAAAATGGTCCATGGGTCATTTAGGATCATAGATATATGGAAATCATGATTGTTGTGAATTTAGATTTGGATCTGCTTGCTGACAGAGTTTGTAATTTAGATTTCTAGTTGTATAGCTTGTTGATATGTTGGTATTTTTGATTGATTCTTTATTTTAAGGTTAAATACTTTGAGTATAGTTTTCAAAAAGTCAACAATCATAATTTTTGGACTCTGTTTGACTACTTATTATGAATTTATAAAATTGGGTATCGATTATGATTGAACAAGGGATTTTCTGGTATGTTTTGTGAAGAGCATAACTTATAACTGAAAGTGAATATTTGAGTGATTGCACTTCTGTAGTGTTATAGGTTGAGTTATAAAACAAATACAGTTGGTCTTGCATCGATTGGACATATATGGAATTTGTTCCAAATATTTACTTTCTGTTGCGCAAATAAAGTAGTTGCAGATAGGTCGCTATAGTATATTAATTTTCATGATTTTTGTGAATGTTGAAAAATTACAAGAAAATTTCCTTGATGTACCTAATAGTTTAAAGTCTCAGTGGAAATTCTTTCGCAATTTATGTCCAAATTTGTCCAGCTTGCTGTTTTGGTGAAATAGTTATAGTTTGTGCAAAGATTGTTGCGTTAAATTGGAATTCGACTTTATTGGTCAACTTAAATATTTACGTTAACTTGATTGTTGCGTTAACTTGGAATTTGACTTTATTACTTGTGAATTATAAATATTTGATTTAGTAATAGGACTTTATGACAAGTGGTTAAGTGCAAATTACATGATTAATTGTTATGTTGTGACTAAGGATATCATATGACTATGTTAAGTCTAGATAATTGGTCAAAAGTCACCAACAGGTCGTCAGTCAATATTTTGGGTCAAAGGTCAATATTTTGGTCAACAGTAAACATCTTGGTCAATGGTCAACATTTTGGTTAACAACCGAAAAAACTCAAACTTTAGTCTTCGGTCATCAAGACTTGGACTTTCAGTCAACGGTCAACGACTTAGACCTTTTTGGTGAAAATCGACGAAAAGTCAAACTTTGGTCAAACTCGAATAAACAATGGGATTGTTTGGATACTAAGGGCTCTAGGAATCGCTTAGCAAATACTTATAGTGCTTGTATGATTTAGGCACTAGAACAATTTGTGACATAGAGCAGTTGACTTCCGTTTTAAACCATATTTGAGGTGCTTTTCGCCGCCCCTTTTTTTTACTTCTTTTCAGGAAGAAAGCATGCATACAAAACTTTCTGGATATTTTAGACTTTGTTAATACCTCATGTGTACATAGTGAACTTAAACTGAAGTCCCCCATACACATTGGACCGTTAACCATTGTACATTGGTTGGGTAATGAAAGGTAGTACTACTAGGTTTGACGAACCCCATCGGGGCTCTCGGGAGAGGGAGTCGTCGGGTGTCTTCATTTATCGAAATGCAATATGCACTAGTCTTGTATTAGACTATGTGGGTGGCAACAAACTAACAAGTCAGCCACGGTCACAATGGAACTTACACTAATGTAGCATGATTACTTGCCTAATTAACTAGTGGTATGACAAATGCATACTTTATCCATACTTTATCCATTACAATGTTTAATTACTTACTGTTTGGTATGTTTGACAAACTGGTTTTAAACTCAAACCTGTGAACTCACCAACCGTTGTGTTGACCCGTTTAGCATGTCTTTCTCAGGTCGCTAATATCAAGTGCACGGATAGGAGTTGCATTCATGGTCTCGCATAAACATTGCATCAAAAACTTGGAACTTTTTAATTATTAAAACTATGGCATGCGCGTGTTTTGCGCTATAGATTTTCCCACTCTGTTACACTTCCGCATCTTTAAACAATAGGCATTAAACTCTGAAAAGGTTTTTTCATTATGGGACAATAAAGTCTTTTAAAACAATTAGACGTACTTTGGTGTAACTAATGACTGAGATCCTGGTATGTCACGCGCCTCATGGTAAAACCCTGCACATGGAAATTGAGGGTGTGACAGATTAGTATCAAAACCATTAGTTATAGTGAACTAGGTTGCATTCCTGATAATAACTGAGCATATTGCATTAGTTACACATCACACACATATTAGGTACTTATTCGGGCACCCGCCTATGTTACAGCATCTCATCATCCAACTCCACTTGCGCTCAGAGAAAGGAACCCGTCACTAGTAGTGACAAAACATTGTCACTAGCTCACCCTACTTCGCCTTTGTCAGCGGGGACGAAGAGCCACCGTACCGATTTGTCGGAGGGGGGCAACCTCTCAGGATGGATCTTCTCACGCTCACTTTCTCAGGAGACAGAAGACATTGACCTAGTACCCGGAGTATGTTTCTAACCTCGTCGGGAGGGGGCATGTCCCACCTATGGCTCGTCTAAACAAACCCTTCGCGACCTGATGAGTCGACTACTGAGCCTACTCTTCCGGTCATTCCGTGCCATGAGTTACAAGTGATGGCTGCTATGTTGGCTTCATCAGAGCACCAGCGTCTTCAAGTGGAAGACAACACCTGGGGTATATTCTATATGTAGAAAGACTTAGACCTGGCTAAGTTCAGAATTAAAGAGCTGACATATGAGAACAGGGAACTTGGGAAACACCATCGTAATATGGTGTGATATGAAGAATTATGGAAATATTTATGTTATTTTATTATGTATATGTGAATAATTATGGCTGGTCGTGAAGGTCGAGGTGGACGTGGTGGTGGAAACATTAAGATAACTCCGGAGGAATTGGCAGCACTAATAAATGAGCAAGTCACGGCTGCGATGGCGACAACCCAAGCTCAAGGCGAAGCCCATGGAGGTAAAATCCCATATCTATTTGTCAAAGTCAAACAAATGTATTACTTAAGTAATCATATTCGCAAATATAGAAACTTAAGTTTACCCCTACTCTAATTCGTGTCCAGCCGGTTGTACTTTCAAAAACTTCGTGGACTGTAAGCTGCATGCTTTTTCTGGTTTGGAAGGAGCAGTCGGGTTGTTATGTTGGATAGAAAAATTGGAGTCTGTGTTCTACATGTGCAACTTCCTTATTGGGAACTAGGTACAGTTTGCTTCAGGAACACTAGAGGGGGCAGCCCTCACCAGGTGGAGTTCCCAAGTGAAAATGATGGGACTTAACACGGCCAACACTTTGACCTGGTATGAGTTTATTAAGCTATTGAAAGAGGAGTACAACCCAAGAGATGAAGTACAGAAACTACAACATGAATTTTGGAATCATCCATGGAAGGTGCGGAAATTGAAACCTATACGAACCGATCCCATGAACTTGCTGTCTTGTGCCCACAAATGGTAAATCCCGCCTACAAGCGGATTGAGAAGTATATTGATAGCCTAGTACCTCAAATTCCGGGAATGGTAACTTCATCCAGACCGACTACTATTAAGGAAGCTATTCGTTTAGCTCATAAACTAACCGAACAAGCTATCAAGCAAGGGGCACTACCTCAAAAGAAATAGATTCCAGGATCGAGCGAAAACAAACGTAAGTGGGAGAACAACAATAACAATGGCCATGAGAGCAAAGCATCATATTCCATCAACACTCAACATCGTTAAAAAAAACAATTTGAACCAACCCGAAACAACAATCACGCTAACCCCAACCATAATCAAGGGGGTTATCAGGGCAGGCTTCCTAGATGTAACAAGTGCAATCTGCACCATACCGGTTAATGTGATAAATTAGCTTGCCAACGTTGTGGGAAGTTGGGTCATGAAGCAAGAGGTGTCGGGGAGAGCTTAGGCATAAGCAAAATCAGACTCAAGAAAAATCAATACAAATGTTTCAATTGGGACAAAAAGGACACTTCAGGCCAGACTATCCAAAACTCAAGAATAAAATCAATGGAGGGGACAATAGCAATGGAAAGGAAAACCAGGGCGGCAATGACAACTCCGATGGAGAAGGAAGAGGAAGGGTATTCGTGATTGGATCAGGTCAGGCTCTATCTGATTCTTCTACTGTAAATGATAAGTTTATATCGAATGGGCATCATGTCCTAACATTATTTGACACCGGGGCAGACAGAAGTTTTACTTCTACTATGTTTTGCAAACTAATAGGACTCAACCCATCAACTCTAGAATCGAACTATTTAATTGAACTCACCAATGGGAAAACCGTTGAGGTATCCCAGATTCTTAAAGAATGCAAACTTTTATTGTCCACTCATACGTTCGACATTGATCTTATACCAATTGAACTCGGTAGTTTTGATGTGGTCATTGGTAAGGATTGGTTGTCTGCACATCGAGCCGACGTAGGTTGTCATGAGATGATAATTTGTATTCCCATCGCTAATGGATAAGTCCTAACCGTTCAAGGAGAAGAGGGTGGTACAGTCATGGGTGTATTTTCAATTATGAAGGCCCAAAGGTTGTTACGTAAGGGACACTTGGCAGTGCGCTGGTGTTCGATACGAGGACTGAAGAGAAGCGAATCGAGGATATTCCTATCGTTAGGGATTTTCCTGAGGTATTTCCCGAAGATCTACCTGGTCTTCCACCTCACAGGAAGGTTGAATTTCTGATCGAATTGACCCCGGGAGCAACTCCCGTTGCTCGCGCACCTTACTGACTCACTCCTAATGAGTTGGAAGAATTGTCGAAACAATTGAAAGACTTGTTAGACAAGGGTTTTCGTCCGAGTTCAACCCCATGGGGAGCTCTTGTGTTTTTTGTAAAGAAGAAGGATGGGACTTTCCGGACGTGTATCGACTACATGGAGCTTAACAAGGTTACGATTAAGAACCGATACCCCTTAGCACGTATTGATGATCTCTTTGCCAAGTTTCAAGGATCGGGTTATTACTCAAAAATTGATCTTAGATCGGGTTATCATCAACTCAGCGTTCGGGAGGAGGACATATCAAAGACGGCATTTCGCACTCGTTATGGTCACTACGAGATTGTGGTTATGCCATTCGGGTTAACAAACCATGGATCTCATGAATCGCGTTTGTAAAACGTACGTAGATAATCTGTCATTATGATTATTTATGATATATTGATATACTCAAAGACTAAGGAGGATCACGAACACCATTTACGGTTGATCTTGGAACTCCTTAGTGAAGAGAAACTTTTCGCGAAGTTTTCGAAATGTGAATTCTGGATTCGAGAGGTTCAATTCTTAGGTTATGTGGTTAAAGCGTAAGGAATTCATGTTGACCTAGGAAAGGTTGAGTCCATTAAGGATTGGCCGACCCCAAGAACATCGACCGTAATTCGTCAATTTCTAGGTTTGGCTGGTTACTATCGAAGGTTCATTGAAGGATTTTCAAATATCGCACAACCCTCACTGCTCTCTAACCCATAAAAGCACTGCGTACAAGTGGGGTGAAGAGCAGTAAGCAGCTTTTCAAGTGCTTAAGCAAAAACTTTGTAGCGCACCGATTCTATCTTTCCTAGATGGAGTCGATTATTTTGTGGTATATTGTGATTCTTCCATCTATGGGCTTGGATGTGTACTTATGCAATGCGAGAAAGTTATAGCGTATGCTTCTCGACAATTGAAAGTCCATGAGCGAAATTATATGACTGACGATTTGGAGTTGGGAGTTGTTATCTTTGCACTTAAGATATGGAGACATTATCTTTATGGAACAAAGTGTACCATCTACACCGACCATAAGAGTAAGAGTCTTTAGGATATATTCGAGAAAAAGATCTAAATATGAGGCAGAGGAGATGAGTTGGACTTCTCAACGACTATGAGTGTGCAATTAAGTATCATCCGGGAAAAGCTAATGTGGTAGCTGACGCACTAAGTCATTGCATTTAACTATACATTCAAGGTTGTCGAAAAAAATTCGGGAGGCTCGGCACGAAGCTAGAGGTGGGCAAGCAAACCGGTTAACCGACCCGAAAACCGAACCGAAAACCGAACCGGTTTGAAACTGATTATGTAGAAACTAGTTTGGAACCAATTGAAACCGGAGGTTTGGAACCGATTTGTAGTTTTCTCCCCCAAAATCGGTTTCAAACCGGTTAACCGAACCGAAACCGGCCAAAACCGGACAAAAACCGGTCAAAACTCGAACCGAAACCGATAGTAACATGGTAAGAAACCGGTTTCAACCCGAACCGAAACCGATAATAACCGATTTTGACTTTTGTTGACCAGGGTTTGCACTAGGACTTACGAGAACTTTACTGGTGGCCTGGTATGAAAGAAGAAATTGCTAGCTATGTAGCAAAGTGTTTGACATGTGCTAAGGTAAATGTTGAGTATAGGAAACCATCTGGCTTGCTTTAGCAATCAGCAATCCCAATGGTTAAATGGGAACAGATATCTATGGGTTTCATAACCAAATTACCTAAGGCTTCTAATGGACGGGATACCATTTGAGTGATAGTAGACCGTCTGATAAAATCAGCACATTTCCTACCCATTCGAATGTTTGATAAAATGGGTAGATTAGCTCGGATTTATATTAAGGAAATTGTTGCCCGTCATGGGGTACCGATTTCGATTATATCAGACTGTGATGCTCGATTTACCTCAAATTATGGAAATCATTGCAAAAGGCGTTGGGCACACATCTAGACATGAGTACGGCTTACCATCCATAGACTAATGGTCAGAGTGAACGAACAACACAGACTTTGGAAGATATTCTTAAAGCATGCGTCATAGATTTTGGTAAGAATTGGGAAAGTAACTTACCTTTAGTTGAATTTTCCTATAATAATAGTTACTACACGTGTATAAAAGCGGCACCTTTCGAAGCTCTGTATGGGCAAAAGTGTTGATCACCACTCTGTTGTGCAGGAGTCAGTGAAAACCAGCTAACTGGACCCGAGATAGCCAACAAAATGAATGAACGAATTGTGCAAATCAGAAATCGTATGGAAACAGCCCGAGATCGTCAAAAGAGCTACACTGATAAGCGTAGGAAACCGCTAGAATTCGAAGTTGTAGACATAGTACTTTTGAAGGTATCACCTTGGAAAGGTGTTATTCGATTTGGAAAACGTGGAAAACTAAACCCGCGCTGTGTAGGACCATTCGAAATTATTAAACGAATTTGCCAATGGTATATAGATTGAAATTACCAGAACAACTCAATGGAGTACAAAATGTTTTCCATGTGTCGAACCTTAAGAAGTGTTTGGCAGACAAAACTCTCATAGTTCCTTCAGAAGAATTAAAGATTGATAAAAGGTTACACTTCGTAGTGGAACCTGTTGAAATTAAGGATAGAGAAGTAAAAACCCGAAGGCACAACAAAACCCCGATTGTTAATGTTCGTTGGAACTCGAAACGTGGACCGGAGTTCACGTGGGAGCGCGAGGATCAGATGAAACAAAGTATCCTCACTTATTCAAACCCAAGGATTAACCTTAGGTATGACCTAAATTTCAAGGCGAAATTTATTTTAACAAGGGGATGATGTCACAATCTGGATTTTTTTTTATTTTCTCTCTTTCCTTTCCAGCCCTTGAACGACATTATCCAATTTTGGGGACGAAAATTCTTTTAACAAGGGGATGATTTGACAACTGCCAATTTTCAGGTTAACTCCGTTAACTAAACCCAGTTAAATTTTGTTGACTATGTCTGTAAACCCAGTTTGTTCTGTTAACTACGTTAATGAACTCTCATGCATGTAGTGTCATGTATGCATACAATTTTTGGGAGCCTTGATGTTAGTATTATTATCATGGAAGTTACAAACTATTTTCCTTGCCCCTCTTGCTCTTCTTGGCCGTAAACCACACACACACACATTCACTTTTCATTTTGCTAAAACTCTCTCAAAGATCATGCACACACATTGGTACTTTTGGTGATTACTGTGAGCAAGGGTGTTGAATCTTTGGATCAAGCAAATAGGTAAACATGTTTAGCATATGTTTTCTTTATGATTTTAATTTTTGATTTCCAAGATTAGTATCCAAATGATTGGGTCATACAAATAAATAAAGTATTATCAAGTTTGATATGTTTAAAAGGGATTGTTGTGTCTTGATATAAAAGAAAAGATGGAATGTCCTATATATTCTCTAAGAAAATATATATCGACTAAAAAACATGAGCCCCAATAGTGTATCCTCAGAGTCATCATCCCCTTGGTAACACGTAAACTCTCAGTCCCGTCTAGTATGTGCAGTTTGGCTTCTTTTTCTATTTTTTATAATGCTTCTTTGGCATTTTACAATATATAATTTTCTCTTTCTTTTTCTTTTCGGCCCAATTCTTGGAATACTTATTGTTGGTGCATTTTGTGACCGTCGCTATGCAATTCTGATCAGCGGAAACGATGTACGAAGTTAGGACAACTTCGCCATAGGCGAAGTTGTAACAACTTCTGTCATAGGCGAAGTTAGAACAACTTTGCCTTAGGCGAAGTTGTAACAACTTCGCCTACAGGCCCAAGCCCGTGAAGTTGTTTATATATATATATATATATATATATATATATATATATATATGTGTGTGTGTGTGTGTGTGTGTGTCTTGGTTAGTTTTGTGTATCCAGAAAGTCAGAGAGATTTGTGTTACAGTTCAATTGTCTAGAGATAAACAGAGAGGGAGAGTCGTTTGGGACGGCCCGAGGTAGAGCTCACCTCGGGTCGGCCGTCATTTGTTTTCGTGTTTGGTATGTAACGTGGTTTGATTATTATATGAAAAGATCTGCAGATGTGTTTATCCCATTCGTGTGTTTGTTCGTGTATGTGTATGTGTGTAATCGTGTTCTTCGTCTTCTACACCAATAAACGAGTCTAGGAGGATTCCGCACTCCTAGACCTCGTGCGGATCTCGTATCGATCTGCGACGCCCCGCGGGGGACTTACAAGTGGTATCAGAGCCTTAGGCTCTTATGCTATGGTTCGAGATCTGCGTTTTGGTGTTTCTGGCACGTTTCTGATGCGTTTCTGGCTGAACAGCCGCCGCAGGCGAAGTTATGGGTATCAGGCGAAGTTGTCGCTTAAATTTTAGGGTTTAGGTGAAGATATAAGGTTAAGCGAAGTTATTCACAACTTCGCCTACCTCACAAGTTCGCTTATCTCAGGCGAAGTTATGGACATGCGAAGTTAAAGAGGAGCGAAGTTGACTTTAGGCGAAGTTAAAAAAAAAAGTGTTTGGAGTTTTCGTCTGTATGGCCAGGTGTACACGATTATTGTGAGACCGAAGACGTTGTTCCGTCAACGAGTGAAACTTGTTATCTCTTGGTCTTACGTGTGAACAAATACGTGCCAACTCTGGATATGGAGTTGAGGTTGTGAATGGGATATTGATTGAAACTGGATATTGACACATATTTGGGTGTTTGTGGGCAATGAAATTGTTGTTGTTCGAGGTTGACCAACTGAAGAAAGTCAAATTGAACTGAAGGTTTTTGTCATTACTGGATTGCGGTCAGAGCATATTATTTATGTTATTTTCAAGGCGTTCGAGAATTGGATCCTGAAACGTGATGCTTATTTATTAAAGTGAAAATTCTGGAACAAGTTGAATTTAATCGGGAATTAAAGTGTTATATGTTCTTGATCGTTATCCCTGGTGATTGAAGATGCTTCGGATTAATTAATGGTCATGTGTGTTAGATTCTGTCAAGGTGGTTTTGTGATGAAATTGATCACTTGATGTTGAGTAGTTGAAGATTAAACCTTATCGTATGCCGACGTGTTGGTGAAGTTGTGGAGGGAGCCCAACTTCACGTGTTGGTGAAGTCAGAAGGACTCACGTGATTGGTTGAGATGATTAATTAGGCACGGGGATGCATGCATTTCAAAGACCTCAATCTATATAGTCGGAGAAGCTTACACTGAAGGGAGATCGGATATGGAAGACGCTGGGTGATTGGTAGATTTGTGAAGCTACAAGACAGTTTCAGACACTGCTGGTTGAAGAGCAAATAGAAGATCATCAGTTAAGAGGGAGTCTGTTGGTGCATGTTTTGTAACAGATGATATTTTGTGTTTGTTAGAATTGAGAGCAACGGTCAAAGGGTAGTCTGTTGGTGCATTTTGTGACCGTCGCTATGCAATTCTGATCAGCGGAAACGATGTACGAAGTTAGGACAACTTCGCCATAGTTGTAACAACTTCGCCTACAGGCCCAAGCCCGTGAAGTTGTTTATATATATATATATATGTGTCTTGGTTAGTTTTGTGTATCCAGAAAGTCAGAGAGATTTGTGTTACAGTTCAATTGTCTAGAGAGAAAGAGATAGGGAGAGTCGTTTGGGACGGCCCAAGGTAGAGCTCACCTCGGGTCGGCCGTCATTTGTTTTCATGTTTGGTATGTAACGTGGTTTGATTATTATATGAAAAGATCTGCAGATGTGTTTATCCCATTCGTGTGTTTGTTCGTGTATGTGTATGTGTGTAATCGTGTTCTTCGTCTTCTACACCAATAAACGAGTCTAGGAGGATTCCGCACTCCTAGACCTCGTGCGGATCTCGTATCGATCGGCGACGCCCCGCGGGGGACTTACACTTATAACTTCCCTACTTTTTTTATTATTTTTTTTGTGCTCTTAGGCATGTTTATCCTAAAAAAAATATAACTGATGACTAAAGCTCGCATAGAAATGGACATTGCGAGGCGCCACCACTCGTTATTTGCTTTCATAAAACAGAGTGGTGTGCAATTTTTAAGTGCATTTGGTTCTCACCACATCAAGGTAATCAAATTATGGTAATACTTGTGACAATTTGAATTTTTATTTTATTTTCCTCTCTTTCCTTTCCATCCCTTGAGCGACATTATACAATTTTTGGGACGGAAATTCTTTTAACAAGGGGATGATGTGACAACTGCCAATTTTCAGGTTAACTCCGTTAACTAAACCCAGTTAGGTCTGTTAACTACGTTAATGAACTCTCATGCATGTAGTGTCATGTATGTATATATTGAGTTAGTCGTGCCGTTGGTGACCCAGATAAGAGTAACTATTTGTTGGTAACTAGAGTAATAAACTTGTCACACATATTATAAGGTAACTTGAATAATAAACTTGTCACACATGTTATAATAAACATGATATGTGACATGTATATTATATGATAATATAATTGTGTTACATGCTTAATATGTTACATAATTAGCTGTTTATGCTTATATGTTATTGTAAGAAACTTGAATAATTGAAATAATACAACATATGATATTTTACATGACAATTAGTTAAATGAACTATTAAACATTAGGTTAAATAATTACATAGGAAATGCTTTTAAAAATTGTAACATGTCACACTTAAATAAAATGCAATAACGTAAAGTTTAATTAAATTGATTATAACATAATGGTGGTGTAAATGATAAGGAAGGTTATAACCTTTCCTCTCTTTCTCTTTCCCCTTTGGTCGTCCATCTCACAACACACACATACATTTCCATTTTGCTATAAACACTCCCAAAGATCATAAGAACTTGGTGATTCTTGGAAGCAAAGGTGTAGGGTTTATGAATCAAGCAATAGGTAAATATGGTTTAGTAAATGTTCTTATTCATATTTTTATTTTGATTTATGAAAAATAGTATCCAAATAATCGGCTTTGTGAAAATGAAACAAGGATGATCAAGGTTGATTGTTTAAAAGGAACTTTGTGTTTTGTTGTAAAAGAAGATGGAATTCTTTTGTATATAAAATTTATTTTATAAAATTGGAATAATATTGGAAATCATGATTTTTGATTAAATAAAATGCTTCCTTGATAATTTAAGATCATAAGGATATAAGAATCATGATTTTTGTAAGTTTTGGTTTGGTTTCTGCTTGTTGACAGATTTGGTGATTTTGATTGTTAGATGTATAACTTGTTGATACGGTGGTGTTTTTGATTGATTCTTGATACTAAGGTTAAGTACATTGAGTCTAGTTTTCAAAAAGTCAGAAATCATAAGTTTTTGGACTTTGTTTGACTTGTTTTTATTAATTTACAAAATATGGTTGCAATCATGATCGAAAGAGAAATTTTATGAGCGGTGTTGTAAATTGTATAACTTGGGATTGAAAATAGTTAATGATGTGATTCCACTTCTGGAATGTCAGAGATTGAAGTAGGAATCCAATTTGCATCAATTGGACATATATGGAATGTTTGGCAAATATTTGTATTCTGTTGTGCTAATAAAGAGATTGAAAATAGTTTGCTGTAGATTGTGAATTTTCTTTATGTTTGTGAGTACTGAAAAATTATAAGAAAAATATATGTTGTACCTAATACTTAAAAGTATATGTGGGAATTATTTAGTAATTTATTTACATGTTTGGTTGGTTGGAAAAATGATTTTTGATGACTTAAAACTTGTTAGTTTTGATAAGCATATTGTTTAGAAAAAACCCAATAGACTTATTGGAGGGTCCCATTGGCGTTCATCCAGTAGGAATTGAACCTATGAATTCGCCAATTATGAGTTGGGTGTTTTAACCATTCAGTCATGGATGCTTAGCGGGTCATAGTGAATGACCAGATTCCAATTCAAATTGAATCTTTAAACTAAAGCAATGAGATGCTTAAATGAAATTCTTTTAGTTCTAATAATTAAGGAGGAACTTATTGACATCAACTTAGAACTATATGACTAAATGTTTAGTCATACTTGTAAAGTATTGAAACTGGCAAAAGTTGGACTTAATCATAGGATTGTATGAAAAGTGGCTAAGTGCACATTACATGATTGTTGTTAAGTAGTGACCAGGAATATCATGTAATCATTGTAAGTCTAGATAATTGGTCAAAAGTCACCAACAGACCGTCGGTCAATATTTTGGGTCAAAGGTCAACATTTTGGGCAACAGTCAACAAAAATCAAATTTTAGTATTCGGTCATCGAGACTTGGACATTTTAGTAAACGGTCAACAACTTGGAACTTTTGGTCAAAAGCCAAACAAAAAGTCAAACTTTGGTCAAAATGAACAAAAGAGTCAAAACTTTGGTCAAAGTCAACAAAAAGTTAAACTTTGGTCAAACTTTTAATAAACAATGGGATTGTTTGGATACTAAGGATTCTAGGAATCACTTAGCAAATACTTATAGTGCTTGTATGATTTAGGCACTAGAAAAACTTTGACATAAGAAGTTGACATTCAATTTGAACCGCATTCGAGGTGGGTTTCACTGCCCCTCTTTTTACTTACTCCATTTGGGGGAGAAAGCATTCATACAAAACCTTTTTTGGATATTGTAAACCTTTTAATACATCATGTGTACATAGTGAACTTAAACTGAAGTCTCCCATACACATTGGACCGTTAACAATTGTACATTGGCTGGGTAATGAAAGGTAGTACTACTGGGTCTGATGAACCCCCTCGGGGCTCTCGGGTGAGGGAGTCGTCGGGTGTCTTCATTTACTAGAAACTCAATATGCACTGGTCTTATATTAGACTCCGTGGGTGGCAAACAAACTAACAAGTTAGCCTCGGTCACAATGGAACTTACACTAATGTAACAATTACTAGCCTAATTAACTAGTGGTACTACTAATGCGTACATTATCCATACTTTATCATTTACAATGTTTAATTACTTAATGGTTTGTTTGAAAAACTTGTTTTTAAACTCAAACCTGTGAACTCACCAACCATTGTGTTGACCCGTTTTATCATGTCCTTCTCAGGTCGCTAATATCAAGTGCACGGATAGGAGTTGCATTCATGGTCACTCATACACATTGCATCATAACTTAGAAATTTTAAATTAATAATGTTATGGCTTGCACGTGTTTTGGGCGCCTTAGACTCTTGCTTTTGTTTATGGATTTTTCTCGCTATGTTACGCTTCTGCATATTAAAACAATAGACATTAACTTTGAAAAGGTTTTCCCAAATATGGGACAATATAGTTTATTTAAAATATTTAGACGTTGTTTGGTGTAACTAACGACTAAGATCTTGGTTAGTAACACGCCTCGCGTTAAAACCCTGCATGTGGAAATTGAGGGCGTGACAGATTGGTATCAGAGCCGTTAGTTATAGTGAACCATGTTGCATTCTAGTTAGTGATAAGTGAACTAGGTTACATTCCTAACTATGACTGTACTTGTCGAGTTAGTTACACAACACACACATATTGAGTTTTATTTGTGCACCCGCCTATGTTACATTATGTCATCATCCAACCCCAATCGCGCTCATGGAAAGGAACCCGTCACCGGAAGTGATGAACCATTGTCACCAACTCATCCTACTTAGCCTTCGTCAGTCAAGACGAAGAGGAACCGTACTGATTTGTCAAAGGGGGCAACCTCTCAGGTGAATAATCTCACGCTCAATTTCTTAGGAGACAAAAGACATGGACCTGGTACCCGAATTATGTTTCTAATCTCGTTATGAGGGAGCATGTCCCAACTATGCATCGTCTAAATACCCTTCGTTACCTAATGAGCCGACTACTGAGCCTACTCTACATGTCCTTCCGTGTAATGAGTTACAAGTGATGGCTGCAATGGTGGCGTCGTCGGAGCGCCAGCGTCGTCAAGTGGAAGATAACAACTTGGGTATTTTCTATATGAGGAAAGACTTAGATAAGGCCAAGCTAAGAATTACATAATTGACAAATAGGAACAGGCAACTTGGGGAATACCATCGTAGTATGGTGCGAGCTTTTCGCAGGGTGAGAACCGAAGTTGCTGAACTGGTTGGTAGAGTGCAGCATTTGACAAGCCATCTAGGCCTGGCAGTTGATAGGATTAGAGAGTTGGAATAGCAGCACGGACCTGAAGAGGATCCTGAGGAAGAACCAAAAGAGGACCCTGAAGAAGGGCCAGCTGATTGTGTTGGGTCTGGGGCAACTCACTGGGCTGAGTTTACCGAACTACTGAAAGAGGAGTACAGTCCAAGAGACGAAATGCAGAAGCTAGAACAGGAATTTTGGAATCTTCGCATGGATGGTTCAGAGATTGAAACCTATACGAACCAATCACATGAACTTGCTGTCTTGTGCCCGTAAATGGTGAATCCTGCCTATAAGAGGATTGAAAAGTACATTGATGGCATAGTACCTCAAATTCAGGGAATGGTAACTTCGTCCAGCCCGACTACTATTCAAGAAACTATTCGTCTAGCTCATAAACTAACCGAACAACCTATCAAACAAGAAGCATTACCTCCAAGGAAATCGAATGCAGGATTGAGTGAAAACAAGCGTAAGTGGGAGAACAACAATAACCACAGTTACGGGAGCAAAGCACCATATTCCATCAACACTCAGCATCGTAAGAACAAATGATTCGACCCTACCTGGAACAACAATCATTATAACCCCAACCAGAATCAAGGAGGTTATCGGGGCTGGCATCCTAGATGTAACAAGTGCAATATGCACCACATCGGCCAATGTGAAAAAGTAGCTTGCCAGCGTTGTGGAAAGCCGGTTCATAAAGCAAGGGTTTGTCGGGGAGAGCTTTAGCATAAGCAACCACAGGCCCAAGAGAAATCAAAGAAATTTACGAGTGCGGACAATAAGGATATCAGGCCAGACTGTCCGAAACTCAAGAATAAAAGCAATGGAGGGAACAATAACAATGGAAAATACAACCAGGGTGGAAATGGCAACTCCGGTGTAGAAGGAAGAGGAAGGGCATTCGCGATTGGATCAGGTCAGGCTCTATCCGATTCTTCTACTGTAAATGGTAAATTTATGTTAAATGGGCGTCCGGCCCTAACATTATTTGACACTAGGGCAGACAAAAGTTTTATTTCCACTAAGTTTTGCAAACAAATAGAACACAACTCATCAGTCTAGAGTCGAACTATTTAATTGAACTCGCCAACGGTAAAAGCGTTGAGGTATCCCAGATTCTTAAAGAATGCGAGACTATCCGGCTTAATAGGTTTCTTTGTAATTGTTTTAGTATGTATCAATAGTATGTATTAAGCATTATGTTTATTATGCTTCAAAAAAATGTGTTAAAGTTGCAATGTTCAAGTATTATGAGTTTGAATATATATATATATATATATATATATATATATATATATAATAAATAAAAAGTTAGTGATGAGATCAGTTGTTTATGTCATTATTTATTTAGTTGTTTTGTAATAATTCGGATCGAATTATTTGAGCTACTTTAAAAATTCCCTTCCATACCCTTACATTTAGCCCCGTTACAACCCGTTTTAAGCCCTCTTGATTTGCACTTCTGTCAAAGCATTTATATGGGTGGAGATATGACTTGCTTCCAAGCTTATTACATTGTGATCATACTTGGTATTAAGGGCAAAGAGATACTAGCACATTTTTTGTTGGTCCAGATATTAAACCGAGTGGAGAGATATTATATTATGATGGGTGTGAACATGTGTGCCTTAACCGGAAACAAAGTACACTCCTTTGGGAGGTTTTAAAGTTTAAAACGTATCAGTAAATTGTTTGGTGGGTTATCAACCTTGACAGTGTCAGTTCTTGGGAATTGGGTATGACCTTATACCTCACTAGTATTAATACTGATAATTGCTGAACCATCGATCGAGGTGTATGTGTTGCATGAGAGTTTGCTTGAGGGCAAGTAAATGATAAGTGTGGGGATGTGATGTGTGGGTAAAAATACGTGTGTTAAATGTCTAAATTCGTGTGTAATAATTAGTTATATAATGTGAACACGAGTACTTTGAGTGTGTTTATGCGGAGCTTCATGGAGATTAATCGGAGCTTATTTGGAGTGTTTAAGGATGGAAGAATCAAGATTACACGAAGAGAGGCAATTGGGAACTTAACCGGACGATCGAGAATCAAGAAGAACGAGAAAACGAAGGTTTGGAGAACAGCCAGCCGTAAGCTACGCCCTCCAGGCCGTAGCTTACGTCTTGGCAGTGTCCGTAAAGTAGTCTCTCTAGTCCGTTTACGGCTAGGCCATAAGCTACGCCTCAAATCCCGTAAGCTACGACTGACTGCCGTAAGCTACGGTGGTCAACCCGTAGCTTACGGCCTGTTCTGACGGGAAAGGGGTTTTTGGTATTTTTCTTCCATATATAAAGCCATAAAACCCTAAGGTCGAAAGTATTCAATAACCGCCAGTTTTGGGACTTCTTGGAGGCCATTTTACACCACCATAACACACCCTAATCACACGATTGATCCATGAACTCCTTCTCCAACACAATCATCAAGAGTATGAAGATCGAGATGCTAGGCTAAATGCTTCATAACCATCTCCGGGTGTAGGGTTGAGTTGCATTATTAGGTTTTGATATTCTCTACTTTAACTTTGGATTTGGGTTTGGTTAATCATCGGTTGATCAACTCTTTGTGTTTGCTTTTGTGCTTAAATGGTTTTATTAATTGATTACTTAATCTTCGGTCAGATAATTGATTTGTGGTCATCAACACTTAGGATTAAGTTCTTTCTTCATTGACCCGTTTATCGTTAACCATATTATTGATTTTGTGTTTCAACAAGTAAACCGATTATCAAATAGATTTTCATTAAACCGTGTCAATTGTTTGGATTCAGTTCCGACGATCAACATAGTCAATCATTAAGTCTTTTGATTTACATATTTTATAAGAAACCATCCAAAGAAGTTTATCAATTCCTTAAATTGCTTCGAAACCCGAACCCTGGAGTTTGGTTATTTTTATATTATTGTTTACAAACTAATCAACTAAGCCTGCTTGACATTATCTGTCCACTTTAGTTATTTTTATAATAAAATTTGAGTTTCACTTGCACTTTCCACTGATTCCGTGTGGATTCGACACCTTACTTGCCCTAGCTAGTAAAGATATTTTTAAGTGTTTTTGATTGACATCGATCAGTTAGTCATGTCGTTGGTGATCTAGTTAAGAGTAACTAGTTGTTGGTAACTAGAGTAATAAACTTGTCACACATATTACAAGGTAACTAGAATAATAAACTTGTCACACATGTTATAATAAACATGATATGTTACATGTATAATATATGATAGATATAATTGTGTTACATGCTTAATATGTTGCATGATTAGTTGTTATATGCTTATACGTTATTGTAAGAAACTTGAATAATTGAAATAATACAACATATGATATGTTACATGACAATTAGTTAAATGAACGATTAAACATTAGGTTAAAGAATTACTTAGGAAATGCTTTTAAAAATTGTAACATGTCAAACTTAAATAAAATGAAATAGCGTAAAGTCTAATTAAATGGATTATAACATAACGGTGTAAATGATAAGGGAGGTTATAACCTTTCCTCTCTTTCTCTGTCCCCTTTGGCCGTCCATCTCACAACACACACACACATACATTTCCATTTTGCTAAAAACACTCCCAAAGATCATAAGAACTTGGTGATTCTTGGAAGCAAGGGTGTAGGGTTTTTCAGTGTCAAATGAATGCTATTTCTATGGAACTAACAACTAAGCATTAAATTTATAAAACGAAACTCCTAACGAAACCACACACAACCGGAAAGTGTATCGGTCGTAAGTAATATAGAACTAAGGAAGTCAGAGTATCGAACACGAGGACACGTGAAAACGTCTATGATCACTAACCCTAGACAAGACCTTCCTAAGAATAATATTTTTTTAAATGATTTTTAATAATTAAACTACTTGACCTAATTTACTTTAACTAAATTAATTAACTTAACTTAATGAAACACTTAATAAAACTTAGAGACTTAACTGCAAATGGAGAAAACGTCTACCTAGGTAAGAATCATATTGAAGGTCTACCAAGCTAATGGATTGAATGATCTCACGACACCGGTATCTAAGGATGTTGGTGCATAATGTCAGTAGTTCATAGTCTAGTGTCTGTAATCGAGTCTGTAATGTTTAATTATGTTTTGTATGTTTAAGCGAAGTTACTAACAAGTTCGCTTAACAGGCGAACTTGTTAGTCAAGCGAAGTTATGGACAACTTCGCCTGAACATGCCAGGCGAAGTTGTCGTGTATTTATATACCTAGCTTACGGCTTAGTGAGGTACCAGTTAGTTGTTTGTTTCAGTAGTTTATCAAGTTCATTGTAACGTGAGGACGAGAGTCTGTAATAGTGATATCGTATCACGTGTTTGAGTTATTATATAATGTGTGTTCGTTTCGTGTGTTCGTGTGATTCGTGTTCTATACTCGTAACGATCTACGCAGGGATTCCGCACCTGAGTTGATCGAGATATCTCGTGCGATCCGTCAAGGGAACCTACAAAGGATGATACAACTAAGTTCGCTAAAGAAAGCTAGATCACCTCTCGGTCTCACTAACAAACTCTAACTTACACTTAATTGATTTTATGAACAAACCGGGAAACAAATGCTAAGGTGTTCTAATGTCGACTCTCCTCTCGGTCTCACCGGCACACGGCCCTAATGGAAACGAATACTTCGCAACCAAGGATAGAGGAACAACTTGATATAAATTAAACTAGATCAACTAATCGCTCACAAACCCAAACCCGACATGAACCGAACCCGCTCTCGCGCGATCTTAATTCTAACAAGTAAAAGCTATGAGACGACTTTACTTCCTATCACCGCTCGGTCTCTAAGAAACTGATTACCCGCTTAATTATAACAATACACACTCAAAAAAACCCTACGGTGATATTTGCCGCAAACAAATTCTCAACTCCAAGTAAAGAATCAAACAAGCTAAAATCAATCAAAAACTAATTCAACCAATCGAAAAAAGAGGTTTATGAGTAAAATTAGAAAATTCGCAGCCACTAAACACAACCTAATTCAATATTACACCAAACTTTGAATAGAAAATCAAGTCATATTGATCAAACAATCCACTAAACTCATTAAAACCTAACAATAATCATCTATTCTAGGTAGAACAAAGAAGATTAGCTACTCATGATTTTTGGACAGCAGCATATACTCAATGTAACCACCATATTAATCATCACAAACATCATTAAAATCATTCAACAATCAATGATAATCAATAACAACTCAAACCCTAACTCAAGTGCAAAAGAATTCAAGTTTAAAGTTCAAAAACAAAAGTGTTATAAACACTAATGAGAACATAAAGTTTGTGAATGTTATACTCTTGTATAGGTCTAAGAATAGTGATGAGAACCGACCCTTGCTGCTGTCCCTAATCTTCCTTAGCTTAATTCTTCTTTTCCTTGGCTGCCAAAATGAAAAAAAAAACGAATTTTATCTTTTCTTGGCTGCTGTCCCGATCGGAATTGTTATGGAAGTCTTGGCTTGAATTTTTATATTATAATTGTTGTAGTTTCCGTGGGATTTGATTCCAGCCACACAAACCTAATAATGTTATGTCTCCATAAAAGAAACACAATCACAAACACCTCCTAGCCAACCACAATCCACACAACAACAAACCGATTTTTTTCCTTTGTGTACTTGCTGTCCGATCGGCACCTATAGGATCTTAGGGTTTTTTTACTTTGTTTTATTATATTAATATAATAGCATGTAAGGCTTTCTTCTTATGGTCTTGGGTCGGGCCTTGAATTTAGTCTTATTAACTTGATCATAAAGGCCTCATATGTCTTCAAAAACCGATCATGTTCTCTTTTAAAACTCGTCACCTACACAAAATAATAAACTTTGTAAGATCAAGTTAAAACTAGTTAAAACCATTATCTGTTATATAAATAAGTAATAAAAAGATGATAAAATGGTACGGAAAAATAAGTGTGTTTTACAACACATCAATCAAACAATAGGTAAATATGGTTTAGTATATGTTCTTATTCATATTTTTTATTTTGATTCATAATTAGATTTGTGAAAATGAACCAAGGATGATCAAGGTTGATTGTTTAAAAGGAACTTTGTGTTTTGTTGTAAAAAGAAAAGATTGAATTCTTTTGTATATAAAAGTTATTTTATAAAATTGGAATAATATTGGAAATTATGATTTTTGATTATATAAAATTCTTCCTTGATAATTTAAGATCATAAGGATCATGATTTTTGTAAGTTTTGGTTTGGATTTTGCTTGTTGATAGATTTGGTGATTTAGATTGTTAGATGTATAACTTGTTGATACAGTGGTGTTATGATTAATTTTTGATACTACGGTTAAGTACTTTGAGTCTAGTTTTCAAAAAGTCAGAAATCATAATTTTTGAACTTTGTTTGACTTGTTTTTATTAATTTGCAAAATCGGGTTGCAATCTTGATTGAATGAGAAATTTTATGAGCTGTGTTGTAAATTTTATAACTTGATATTGAAAATAGAAAATGATGTGATTTCACTTCTGGAATGTTAGAGATTGAAGTCGGAATCCAATCCAATTGGTCTTGAATCAATTGGACATATATGGAATTTTTGGCAAATATTTGTATTTTGTTGTGTTAATAAAGAGATTGAAAATAGGTTATTGTAGAGTGTGAATTTTCTGTATGTTTGTGTGCACTAAAAAATTATAAGAAAATTATATGTTGTACCTAATACTTGAAAGTATATGTGGGAATTATTTGGTAATTTATTTACATGTTTTGGTTGGTTGAAAAATTAGTTTTGTTGACTTAAAACTTGTTAGTTTTGATCAGCATATTGTTTAGCAAAGAAAATTGTAGTTTGTAATAGAATGGTTGTAGTAAGTTGGATTTTGACTTTATGGGTCAACTTAGAACTATTGACTAAATGTTTAGTCTTACTTGTAAAGTATTGAAACTAGTAGAAGTTGGACTTAGTCATAGGATTGTATGAAAAGTGGCTAAGTGCACATTACATGATTGTTGTTAAGTTGTGACTAGGAACATCATGTAATCATTCTAATTCTAGGTAATTGGTCAAAAGTCACCAACGGACCGTCGGTCAATATTTCGGGTCAAAGGTCAACATTTTTGTCAACAGTCAACAAAACTCAAATTTTAGTCTTCGGTCATCGAGACTGGACTTTTTAGTCAATGGTCAACAACTTGGACCTTTTGGTCAAAAGTAAAAAAAAAGTCAAACTTTGGTCAAGTCAACAAAAGTCAAACATTGGTCAAAGTCAACAGAAGTCAAACTTTGGTCAAACTTCTAATAAACAATGGGATTGTTTGGATACTAAGGATTCTAGGAATTTCTTAGCAAATACTTGTAGCGTTTGTATGATTTATGCATTAGAACAACTTTGACTTGAGTAGTTGACTTTCAATTTGAATCGGATTCGAGGTGAGTTTCACTACCCCTCTTTTTACTTACTCCTTTTGGGGGGAGAAAGCAGCATACAAAACCTTTTTTGGATATTGTAAACTTTTTAATACCTCATGTGTACATAGTGAACTTAAACTGAAGTCCCACATACACATTGGACCGTTAACAATTGTACATTGGCTGGGTAATGAAAGGTAGTACTACTGGGTCTAACGAACCCCCTCGGGGCTCTCGGGTGAGGGAGTTGTCGGGTGTCTTCATTTACTAGAAACGCAATATGCACTAGTCTTATATTAGACTCCGTGGTGGCAAACAAACTAACAAGTCAGCCTCGGTCACAATGGAACTAACACTAATGTAACATGATTATTAGCCTAATTTACTAGTGGTATTACTAATGCATACATTATCCATACTTTATCATTTACAATGTTTAATTACTTAATGGTTTGTTTGACAAACTTGTTTTTATACTCATACCTGTGAACTCACCAACCGTTGTGTTGACCTATTTTAGCATGTCTTTCTCAGGTCGCTAATATTAACTGCACGGATAGGAGTTGCATTCATGGTCACTCATACACAATGCATCATAACTTAGAACTTTTAAATTAATAATGTTATAGCTTGCGCGTGTTTTGGGCGCCTTAGACTGTTTGGTTTTGTTTAGGGATTTTTCCCGCTATGTTGTGCTTCCGCATATTAAAACAATAGTCATTAACTCTGAAATGGTTTTCCCAAATATGGGACAATAAAGTTTATTTAAAATATTTAGACGTTGTTTGGTGTAACTAACGACTGAGATCCTGGTTTATCACGCGTCTCCCGGTAAAACCCTGCATGTGGAAATTGAGGGTGTGACAATACTTTTTATGTCTTATTGAATTTTCATCTTCAATATCCCCCTTAGGATGAGAACTCACAAGGTTTATGATTGTTCAGGTATATTAATAATACTTAAGGGAAACCTTTCAAAGCTAGTTGGCCTACCAACACATCCCAAGTTTAGTGAGTTATCTTCATTTAATCTCATATATAATAGTAGTTTTAAAAACCAATCTCAAATTTTTCTATCATTTTCCATCATTTGAAAAAATTTTCGTTAAATTTTTGGGACGTTTTTCAAAATAAATTTTTGTTTTAATTTTTGGATTTTTTAGATTGAACGTAGATTTTTTTCTTTTTAGCTAAAAACCTAAGTTTCCAATCCCCACACTTAAATGTCACATTGACCTCATTGAGACAGGAATAGGATAAAAAAGTAAATAAAAATAAAGCAAGCATTCAAATATAGTAAAGTGGAACAAACTCCCTTGGTGAATATGTGGATATGTGTCACGAGTCGTGTTCCATGCCCTCCAATTCGAATGAAAGCCTCACACTCCTGTGCTCCCTACCAAGTTGTCACTTACGAAAGAAAGCGGGAATCAATAAGCAAATGGCATCCCTGCATTTGCTTCAAAACCTAAATCGTCAAACTTCCACAAGCAATCCTGGAGCAACCTAAAAGCAAACCAAGAAACAACCAACACAAGAAAGCACGAAACCCCAAAAATAATAATAAAAGTAAAGACGAAAACATACTACTTGGTTGCCTCCCAAGAAGCGCTAAGTTTATAGAAGAGTCATCAGCCGGACTCGCTCCTAAAATCTCAATCAGGAGGATTTTCTTTTATCCAACCCCGGTCTAACCCGTTTAGTTCCACCCGCCCAACATATTTAATCAAATATCACATAATGAAACTAGAGAGTAATTTAAAGCATTCAAACGGGTCGGACCACCAATACTTAATCTTACCCGGACCAAACCTAATACGTGGCATTCAATGAGGAAAATGGTTATTCATGCATTTCAGTGTTAACATATACTTCTTAATGTACCATTTTTCAACCCTCATTATCTGTTGATCCAATTGATTTCGTTCCCCCATTATGTGGCTTTGTCGATTTTAGTGGCGATCCACTAACTAGTTCCTTCACATACTTTCTATCCTTCACATGATGTGCGACTCAACTACCACCATATTCTAATCCTCCTTTTCCACTTCCTCTTCTATTTCGTTTGGTGCACACTTGATCTCCATTGCTGGCTTCCCCAATTAGTGTTGATAAATATATAAGATCGCCAACAAGGTCAAATTCTGCATGTTTTTCAAAAACTGGTAAACCCACCAATTCATCATCAAACTCATCCTCCCAAAATGGTGCATTCTCTTCCTCTTCGTCATCTAGCATCTAGTCAAGTGGCTTCACAATGGCATCTTCACTCAGATCCGTGTAATCAGGTAGCTAGAACGCCATCTCTTATATCACACCCTCATCATAATCAATCCAGAAGTCATCATCTGTTGGTTATGTATCATCGCTCCAAAACATCAGATACTGATGGATAGATTTAACTTCCTGTTGAAACGGAGATGAGACTGGCTCGTCCATTATCGTCTTAGATTCCAAAGTGATAATCTTACACACAACATCATCCTCTTCATAGATAACTTCCATCTCCTTATACAAAAAACTCTCAATTTGATATATAGCACTTAACTCGTCTAACCTAGCTTTGAATGCCTCTATCTTACGAAGTCTTTCTAATTATATCAACTCGTCAAGCCTGGCTTCCATTGCCTCTAACTTACGGATTCTTTCTATTTCGATCAACTTATCAAACCTGGATTCCATTGCCTCTAACTTACGGATTCTTTCATGTTTCTCTTCTTCAACTCTTTCCAACATCATCTCTTTCCAACATCTTCGATATAAAATGCTCCTAAACGGACTCAATCTATTAAACATATTAACTAGACTCGATAAAATAAAACATAAACTAAATTATCCTAAAGATGACTAGACACGCTAAATCTAAGACACAGACACACCACAACTCAAGACATAAAGACCAATTAACTAATTAATTTCAATCAAAGTTAGTTTCACTATCGCCTAAGTATCCCCAGCAACGGCACCAAAAGCTTGATGTTCAAAACGCGGTCTATAAAAACCTAACCTAACCCAGACACTCTAGTTATAAATTTTTAAATCTAGACTCTCCTAATGCTAGACAACTATACCGAAAAGTGTACCAATCGATTGTAGTAAAGCCTAATGAAGTCCAAGATATCAAACCCACAAGATGCTAGCGACACCTAAACTAGATTGTGACTCAACTAAACTAAACTGAATTAACTGATTTTTGTGTTTTTTAATTTTTAACTATAAGCTAAATAATACTTAAACAAAACTGATACGGAAACAAGACACAGAAATATCAGTTTAGAACTCAAATAGGGTGATACAATTACCTAGGCAAGGAATCTTACTAATCAACTCGTAAACTCTCCGAAATGGATTTATGATTGGTATTGTATTATAAAAATATAAAACTTAAGGAATAACTAAAGTATGATACATCACCTCTCGATCACACCTATAATGTATCATGTAAAGCTCAACGATTTAGTGGTTCGTATCACCTCCCGGTCACTTTACCAAACTATGCTAAGGTACCCAAAGACTAAATCACCTCCTCGTCTCTCTAATCACAATATAACCTAAAGGTGTGAAGGGGTATTCTTATTGAATTAAGTTATAATTAGGATATGTAAGAATCTAAAGAAGTCTAGAGTAACTCACTCTCGTGCAATCACTACCCAAACCAACAAAATACCAAAACATACGACACTTAATTACCTCCCGGTCTCTCAAGTGTCTCTAAACTCTTAATTACCGTTCCTATGGAATACGTTAATAATATACCATAAACTAGTTTTAACACATAGTGAACACCCTAATACACATCCATACATGAAAGACATTCACAAAAACGCATAAGGAATGGTAAATTGATCATAAAGTAATATCAAATACGCATATGCTTCACAAATAAATACAATAAAAACTTTACCAAAGCACGAACCAATCAATCGTAATCCAAAACCAAAATAAAACAAGTCTAAGAAGTATTCATCTAAACACAGACAGTATAACAGTTTAGCCGCTCATAATAATCGATGAAACAAAGACAAAATGTAAATTGTGGTTTATCATAAAAGAAATAAAATTATTTCATGTACTAGCATGCGAGCTTAAATTATTGAGTTGTGTGCCTAGTAGCTTAAATTAATTAACCAGCCTAGTAACCTGCTTGAATAATTCTCTTTTCTCCTACTGCGACTTATTGAGTAGCCTGCCTTTTTGCTAGCTCCAGTTCTCCTGATTGAACCTCCAATTCAATAGGAGTGGCCCCACATTTGTCTAACAATAGCCATATAAACACAAAGCAACCACCCCCAGCCATTCTTCAAACTGTCCCTTTCATTGATTTATTTTCCTTCGTCATACGATGGACCTAGCCCATTCTTCAAACTTCTCATTTACTCTACTTTATGGCCCCTGTATATAATGTCCAAAACATAATTAATTAAGCCCAAATAAAACCCATAAATTATGTTATGCCATAATTAGCTCAATACACAAATTCCAACTCACGTGTCTGTTTGAACCACATTATTTGGTATTATTAAAATATATGACTTCAATTATATTAATTTAAATGTAAACTTGAAAAGTTAAATAATAATAAGTTTGCCAATTTGCTTGTCAGTCTCAAATTTAGTAAAAATACTCCATGTTAGATCATTAATTCATGAAACCTCTAAAATTCAAATATAAACCAATTAGGCGAATTACTTAATAAAAGCAACCTTAAAGTTACCAAAAAGTGTATGAAATACGTATTATATATATATATATATATAATTTATCCCATATTTGATATATGGGATGCCATTCAAGATATGTTTGGAATCAACAATGAGCTGAAAGAGATTAAGAAGGATAGTCCGAAAGGTCAATTAAAAAGGTTCAAGTATAAGGAGAGGGAGAAGCTTGATTCTATAAACAGATCAAACAACTAGTTCTTGAATCAATCTCTAACTATAAGCTAGTGGAAATCACTTGTAGCCAACCGAGGTCTCGAATCTTGTTGGTGTGGTTATTATTGCCTAAAAGAAGAGTAGGGAGAGTTGGTGAGATGTTGTTGAAAGATTTTGCAAAAGGTTGTGGAGTGCATGGGCATGCTCTCATATTTATAGTAAGAGCATGCCATGCCTCATTCTATTATAAACGGCCCAATGGGCTCAATATCACATGGCCTTGGGCTCAAACATACATAAACGAAAAGGAAAGCTAACAAGATACTTAAAGCAGGGCCCTACAATATCCCTCTAGTCTTTAGTATTTTTTCGGATAGCTTTCGTCTTTAGTCGGTCTCATAGTCGAAGCACTCTTCCTTTTTATATAGTTGATTGTCAACAACATATCGAACGAAGTTGTTGAACTTTACAATTATCTTGTCAGTGTTGGGCTTGCTTATGTCTTCAATCGTGTGTAAGGGATGATTGTAAAGCTTCAAGATATCATCCTTGCCTAGACCCGTGAGTTCATGCTCATCAAACACACGGAAGGGATACATGCTGGGACACCGAATACCTGCCTCCCTGGTTTCATTGTCGAATTCCCAGCATATAAAATCATGGAGCGTGTTGGGCTCAAACGGTTCCACCATGATAGATCGGCCGCCCCTCCTTCACTTTCATTGGGATCTTGTAACGCCATTATTTCCGTCTCTCTCCATTAAATGGATCCGTCTCCGTTTGATGCATATAAGATATACCTTTGTTGAGTTTAACGTTGGGGTAGTTCAGCCCTCATTCACGGTGTAAGTAATGTTTCAACCAACCCTCCAACCTATTTTCACCATAGCCTTCACCAACTGCCCTTCTAAAAAAGTTCACGTCTAGCTGAGATAGAGAGTGTAGCTCTATGTGGTGTAAGTAGGTGAGATCTCATTTTTACAAGTTCTTTGGTATAAAGCATGTGGAATCCATCTATAAACTCGTTGGGAGATGGAAACCGAACCAAACCGAAACTTTTGCTTAAAAGACTTGTTGTTAACTTTTTAGTTGTAAAACTTAAATATTTTTTATTTATAAATTATTATACAAGATCTATGATATTTGGGCATGTGGAAACCATCAAGGAATATATTGTGAGATGGAAAATGAACCAATCCGATTTTTACTCGCTTAAGACACATAAGTGTGTTTTTAGCTATCAAGACTTGTATATTTCTCTAAAAATAGTTTACAAAATGATTTTAATTATTTTCTTAAGTACTTTGAAATGTTGGATCCAACTTGATCTTATAACATAGTTTGGACCGACAAAATCGAATACCCGCTTAACATACGTTGTTAGTTCTAAAACAATAGATCTATAGACTTGGTTAAGTCTTATAAAGTTTTATTGAGTTATCTCGTAACATTCATTATTTTGGAAAGTTGACTTTGGGTT
Source organism: Bidens hawaiensis (assembly GCF_021521415.1). NCBI lineage: Eukaryota > Viridiplantae > Streptophyta > Magnoliopsida > Asterales > Asteraceae > Bidens > Bidens hawaiensis. The sequence continues at coordinate 305,470 of NW_027492614.1, read as the reverse complement.
TGACCAATAATCAAGACCCGAACCAACAACCCGAACACTCGTTAAAGACCCGTTTTAGTATCTTTGTCCCAAAGGAACTTGCATTTAGCATTTTTTTTCACCTTATTACTTAACATAGGTTAAGTAAATATTAAGGTTAGATACTTTAACCCAGTTTCGAGCAAACTTACATTTTTAAAGGTTTATTGTTATAAATTCATAAATAGTTACATTTTAAACCTTGAACTTTAATTGTTTACTTTTTGCAATAATTATTTTATTTAAGGAGCTTCAAGACAACTTTTCTAAATCCGAGACTTTCTTTTATTTAGGCTTCATACGTTAAACTCGTCGTTCCGGCAAATCTTCAAGTTACAAACTTTTCAAGTTTATTACTTGAACGTGAGTACATTCATCCCCCGTTATCTATCTTTTGTTTTAGGTGTGACATTTCATCTTATCTAAACTAAATGTTTTATACTTGGGTCTTAAACCACAAACGTTGTTGTATACTTTACTTGAATAATTGATCGATTCGGTGTTCTATGCTTATTTGCCTATGTGTTTATCGCTTTTGGATGGTGGAACTATAAATCCTAGACCATTTGAAAACCCCTCATGGAAAGGTGTCGTTAACGTAATGCAATTAACGATAACTATAAAATCCTAAACTATTTGGCATCCCGTTATAGTTGGGTGTCGCTAACTTGTTAGCGATAACTATTTTATCCAAGTTTATAACTCTTATTTAATGTTTCGTATACTAGTTTAGTGGCTTTTCTTACTATATACTATTGTTTCTCAAACTTATGAATTGCTCACCAACCTTTGTGTTGACAAACTTTATTTATTAAATGTTACAGGTTTGCATCTCAGTTGATTCGATGCTTGTGGAGAATACAAATGTCAAGACCTTTAAGTTATTAGCAAAAATGAACAATATTTGATTTGCTATATTTTGTTATATTTTGTATTGACTATCTCTTGAATATTGTTATGTGACATTTTCGATGTTGTGAAATGAAATGAGTTTGTTAAATATTGTCCCATTAATTCATGTCATGCGCTTATGGGCAATCGTTACTCCTCGGCATGTTCCGCCGCCTTTGGTCGGGGTGTGACAGATTGGTATCAGAGCCATGACAATTAGGATAGGTGGTTAGACGTAACGACCTATAATTGTTATGCTTATGGTCCTATACGTGTTTTCATACGTGTTTACTCTATTTTATTGTTCATATCGCATGTTTATTTATAAACTTGTTTAAAATTCACCAATATCCTAAATGTTCACATACACACACTTTCATAGTATTTCCAAGGTATCCTTACCTTGAAACGCAAAAGTAGATTTTTATTGTGTTTTATGGATTACAATATTAACCTGGATTCCGTTGTTTCAAATCCCTTAAAGGTTGCATTTATATCGGTTTTGTAGCCATCATAGAAAACGAGACTTTACAAAATGACCATTTGACAAAAAGATTCCATGGATCGAAGGTGATTTACTTACCTGGGATGGTTGAGTTATAGTGCTCGTTTTCTAGACCACAAATCATGTTATATATGTCAATTCTTTATGTAGTCGAATGCGAGCGTTCCGGTCGCCATCTTAATTTTCGGTGTTAAAACAATAGAACTACGGTGGTTCGTGGACTAGTGTTTTGACATGACGTTGTATCTCGATTTATTGTGTTATTATCGTTATTGGATTCTAAAACATGAAAAAATCGCGGTGGTTCGTGCACATGTTTAGACTCCAACATGGTGTTTTATAAACTTTTTAGTGGTGGAATATCAAGTCACGGTGGTTCATGCACGATTTTCCTACTCTATAAATCTCAAAATCTCAAATTTTTCAAGCTTTAACCATCTCAAAATCATTTACGTTTTGTTATTTTTATAAAAAGTTTTATATCTTATATAACACTAACATCTTCTCCATACTAACTCTAGGATTCACAATAAAAAAAATGATATCTTATTTTATTTTATACACCCTTGTATTCATTTCTTTTTACCCAAAACTTATCCCATTTTTTTTTATAAATTTTAGCATGCCTCCGCTAAGACACCAACCGCGCAAGAACTCCACCCAACGTATGGCCTCTCTCGTCGCCAAACAAATGGTCGCTGTGATTCCCGAACTACGGTGGTTCGTGGACTAGTGATTTGACATGACGTTGTATCTCGATTTATTGTGTTATTATTGTTATTTGAGTCTAAAACATGAAAAAATCGCGGTGGTTCGTGCACATGTTTAGACTCCAACATGGTGTTTTATAAACTTTTTAGTGTTGGAATATAAAGTTATGGTGGTTCATGCACGATTTTCCTACTCTATAAATCTCAAAATCTCAAAATTTTGAAGCTTTAACCATCTCAAAATCATTTACGTTTTGTTATTTATATACAAAGTTTTATATTTTATCTAACACTAACATCTTCTCCATATTAACTCTAAGATTCACAATAAAAAAATGATATCTTATTTTATTTTATACACCCTTATATTCATTTCTTTTTACCCAAAACTTGTCCCATTTTTTTTTATAAATTTTAGCATGCCTCCGCTAAGACACCAACCGCTCAAGAACTCCACCCGACGTAAGGCCGCTCTCATCACCAAACAAATGGCCGCTGTGATTCCTGAACTTATAACCCAAATCCAAGCTACCCAAACCGCACCCATTGTTGCACCCGTTGAACCCAAACCCGCAGCTTACTTGTACAAGCAATTTACTAGTGCCAACCCGTCCGAGTTCCGTGGAACCAATTGTGCGACTACCTTGTTGCAATGGTTCGAATCGACCGAGAGTGTGTTCCGACACAGCGAATGCCCCGACGCGAAAAAGACAAATTTCGTGTCAAGCATGTTTAGAGAAACCGCTCTAACATGGTGGCTCTTCCATGGGCCGATCTCAAGGTACTTATGATGAAGAAATTTCGTCCCAAACACGAGCTCCAAAAGCTTGAGGTAGAATATTGGAACCTAAAACAAGAAAGTGGTGATAACGCCGCTTACTCACACCACTCCCATGAGTTGAGCATCCTTGTTCCTCATTTGGTTACCCCAACCGAACGTGAAATTAATGAATACATTGGGGGTTTACCGATGCAAATCCGTGACTCTGTCATGAGTAGCAATCCCGCGAATCTTGAGGACGCCATCACTCAAGCTGGTGCGCTTCGGAAAATCATGTGAAGGTGGGTACCCTAACCCTCAAGAAGTCGAGTGAGAAAGCCAAGCCCGAGCCCGCAACGCAAGCCAAGGTTGAACCCGCACCATAAGCCATAAACTACTCCAACTCTTCCCGCCACAACAACAACAACAAAAAGAAACCCAAAACCAACTACCGAAACTATGCTGATGTGTGAAAATGTATAATATAAATAAAGAACGAATCACAATTAAGCTTTAAATTTATAAAAACGAAAATCCTATAGAAACCACACAAAACCGGCAAGTGTACCGATCATAAATAGTATAGCATCAAGGAAGTCCGGATGTCGAACTCAAAGACACGTGAAAACGTTTATGATTAAGAAAACTCTAACCAAGACTTACCATAATAATATTTATTTAATTTTTAAGATTTTATTTATCTACTTAAATTAATTTAACTAAACGAAAACGTTTGACAAAACACTTTTAGAAAACTTTGATTTAAATTCAATATGAAAAAACGTCTACCTAGGAATGAATCATGTTGACAGAATAACAAGACAACGGATTGAAAATATTCAAGACACCGGTTATAAAAGATGACACACACAAAACTTGTTTAAAAAAGTCAAATTACCTCTCAGTCTCTCTAACAAACTTTAACTTATTTTAGTTGATTTTTAAAGAACTAACCGGAAAAACAATTATTAACGTGTTCAAATGACGACTCACCTCTCGGTCTCACCGACACACTATCCTAATGGAAACGAATACTACGCAACCAAGGATAGAGGAACAATTTAAATTAACCCAAATTAAACCAACTAGTTGCACATAAACACTCAAACTTGACAAGACAAAAACACGCTCTCGCGCGGTCTTAATTCTAACAAGTAAAAGCAACGAGACAATATTACTTCTTATCACCTCTCGGTCTCAAAGAAGGTGTATTTTAACTGATTTTAGATGATTATGTTACCTACTTATCCCTAAAGTTGTACTTCCCGCAAATAAACCCAAAACACCAAGTAAAGAGTTTAACAAGCAATCAATTAATCAAAACCAATTCAATTAACTAATGCAAGAGGATTATAAGTAATAACAAATAAAACACAGCCATCACACACAATCTAATTCATGGTTTAGTTAAACTTTACATCAATAATTTAAATCTTGAACATTAACAATCCATTAAACAAGTTAAAACCATTCAACAATCATCTATCCTAGGTAGAACAAACAAGTTTAGCCTAACATAGATTTTGGACAGCCATGCATACTCAAGAAAAACACCATAAACATCATCATAAACATTATAAAACTCATTCAAGATCCAAACTCAATCAATAACAAGACAAACTATCAAACAATTGCAAAACAATTCAAATCAAAAGACCAAATCAATAGAGTTAGGGTTCTTGAACATAAAGTAAAGTTTATAGATGATTACTTAAGTAATATGGCTGATATTGATGATATATAAAGTCCCTAGCAGCAGCCCCAAGCTTCCTTCTTCCTTCTCCAGCCACCAAAAGACCACAGCCGCCTTGCTTCTTCCTTTTTTCTTTCTTCTTTGGCCGGCGGCTGCTGTTCCGATCGCAACCCTATGTTAGGGTTTTGGCTTCTTTGATTTCGGGTATAATGGATGAATAATGGCAGATTTCACTTATTATTATCATAATATAATATAACATAAGGCTTTTAAGATGTGGGCTTGGGTCGGGCCTTGATTAAACTTTGAAACTTTGACACTTAAACCCTCCGAGTTCTCTTTTTCTTGCCTTTTTTTCCACATCTTTCCATAACCTACACAAAACATTTCAACTTTGTAAAACTTTGCACTTAACCCCCTAAACTTACATAAATTTGATATTAAATCATTAAAACATTATAAAATTGTAAGGAAATATAAGTGTGTTATTCAACACATCAAACATCCCACACTTAAGACTTTTTCGACCCTGAAAAAGATTTTACTGCAGTCGGATCAGAATCGGAAAATCAAAGTTAAATCAAACATATAGGTTATATTTTAAAGCTCAGAAAAATGCAAAAACCGCGATCATCGATATTGTTGTCCACCTAAACCCATGCCTTAATCTTTACCGGGACAAATAAGATCCGACAATAATATTACTTAGTGGTTGACACAATTAAGACCCGCTTATTGTCTGCTTTTACCGAACCAGACCACCCCAACTTGAGTTAAACCTCAAAGTTAGCAGAATTAAAACTTTGTTGCTCAATATTCATGAATAGTTAAGACGATCAAGGGTATTGTTTATCCACCTAAGCTTAAGCATCAAAGTCTACCAAGCAGCCATTAGATATGATTAAGGTTCAATTATTTATAGCCAGTGATCCCCACAACATGACATACCCCCGTTATCAAGCAATACCCCAAATCCATAACCATAGGTGAGTATGCAAAATTTTATCTGTAGGGCTTACATGTAGCGTGTCCCTTGTGGTCCGTTTCTTAATGGTAATGAGACGCGAGCAAGGGGACCCCACATGACTAACAGCGTGGATGATCAAGTCTGTAGTGTATTTGTACTTTCGTACTTTTGTGATCATGTTCATAGACTTAAAAGGGTTTGCTCTTTGGCTTTATTTTAAATATTCACAACCCCACTTAGGAATTGTGAATACCCAGCTAAATAGATTGCATACAGACCCATGGTCTCCGGACCCGAAGCATCCCATCAATACAGGATTTAAGGTTATAAAACCATACGCCGATGAGGTGTAAAACACTAAACTATCATTTTAAGATTTATATCACAGGCTACACGGCATACTCTAACGTTAAACCTACCCAAGCATCATATGATAACGTATTCAGATTTTTAAAAACTCATGATATTTCCATTTTCTCATACCAAAATTTGAGGCTTGAGTATGGCCCGACCTTTCATTGCTTATTTTCCACGGACAAAACGCTTTACCCACAAAAGATTTCCGTTTAACCGTTTTATCAAATTTGCCCTTTCATTTTCAAAGCTGAGCCTACCGACACATCCCAAGTTAAGTGCGTTTTCTTTTATTTATCTCATATTATTAGTAGTTTGAAAAACTGATTTCCGAATAAAATCATCATCTCCGACTTTAACGCAAAAGAAACTAAAAACAAGGGACATTTTTATTTTATTTTATTTATTTTATTTTTATTTTTTTTTAAAATAAGTAAAATAATAAGTAAATAAATTCCCATCCCCACACTTAGAACGAAATCGTCCTCGATGAGAACAAGGAAAAGAACTAAAATAAAACTAAAACGTAAAGCATACAATAAAAACTTTAAAGAACAGAAATTAAAATAGAGAACGGGTTACTCCCCTGGTTTAGATGCAGATTCTTCATTAGCTGTTTATGATTTGAACGAACGACCGTATAGCATTTCATTCGCGGCCGCAACCACGGGTGAACCAGTTCCAAAACGTCATCAGAGCTACCATGCGCATAATAATACCTGTAACAACTCAAACTCGCTCGCATGTAGCGGCGTACAAAACAGAAAACAGAAACATAAGAAATAAACATATTTTTGTGTTTTTGAATTTTTTTTTTTTTTAATTTTTTTTATTTCGATTTTTATGATTTTTTAAATTTTTAATTAACAAAAATAAAAGAAACAAAACTCTAAATCTCGGGCTACCTCCAGAGAGCGCTTAGTTTAACGGGTCCTTAGCCTGACCCCAAATCTCAATTTCAATCAGGTGGCTTCTCCTTTATCCGTTTCCCACTCGACCCGTTTCGTTTTATTCGTTTACTATTAGTTCGGAAATACTCACCAGAAAAATTTAGAGAGATTTTGAAAAACTGAAACGGGTCGGACCGCCAAGACTTATACTTACCCGAACCAAACTTTATACGAGTCGTGTAATGAAGGAGGATGTCATATTTGCTGTGTGTCAACTTTTTATTTTGTTTCGTATGTCGTATCCTCACTTTCAAGTTCGTTTGATCCAAGTATACATGTTCCCTCTTCTGTGATGTCTCTCTGATAATTAATCTTTTATTCCTTCAATGTCACCTCTCGGGTCAAATTGCGTATCATCTACTTCCATAGAGGTATCCTCCACAAGCTCTTCATGACAACCCTCGATATCCAAGACAACCACATTCGCCTTCTCGACCTCCGTCAAAGTAGATACAATGATAGCCGGCAGCTTCCTCTCTTCATCTAAGAACACATACTCAAGGTGGGCAGGCGAATCCTTAATCTCTAAGGAAGAAGGAGGACTCTCGACCGAAGGTCGGTCCATCGGATCGTCTCGTACGATCTCAGCAGACACGCCAGATTTAGGGGTATGCGACTCGGTGTCGTCATCTAAGGACTGATTAGTTACGGCAACCATCTCAATCTCACTTAGGGGTTCGATAAGTGTTTGACTCAGAGGTGGAACATATACCGAGTCATTCACAATAGCATGCAATACATCGTCCATTATTGCCTCCAATTCCGGGGTGGGCTCTAATATATTTCCCAATGAATCCCTATACCCTAAGAAGTTCCCCATCAGATCATATGCGAAACGGTATGGAGGTTCTACCCAAAATGATTCGAAGTTAGCCTTTTGTGCCTCGGTTTCTATCCTCCTTCGCTCATAAGCATCATGTACCCAGTGATCTCCGCCACACACTTTGCACCATGGCGTTCCAACGTGTCGTCCGAACATATTTCCATTAAAGAACACTCGAAAGAAAAAGGATCACGGGCACCAGATAAAAATAGAACAAAATACTTAAAATAAAATTAAACTAAAGCTTAACTAATTAAAATAACTAATCTAATCTAAATATACGAAAATACAATAGGCAAATCCTAACTAGGGTCGTTCTCAATACGCCTCTAACCGTGTCCCCGGCAACGGCGCCAAAAACTTGATGTGTGAAAATGTATAATATAAATAAAGAACGAATCACAATTAAGCTTTAAATTTATAAAAACGAAAATCCTATAGAAACCACACAAAACCGGCAAGTGTACCGATCATAAATAGTATAGCATCAAGGAAGTCCGGATGTCGAACTCAAAGACACGTGAAAACGTTTATGATTAAGAAAACTCTAACCAAGACTTACCAAAATAATATTCATTTAATTTTTAAGATTTAGTTTAACTACTTAAATTAATTTAACTAAACGAAAACGTTTGACAAAACACTTTTAGAAAACTTTGATTTAAATTCAATATGTAAAAACGTCTACCTAGGAATGAATCGTGTTGACAGAAATAACAAGACAACGGATTGAAAATATTCAAGACACCGGTTATAAAAGATGACATAACCAAAACTTGTTTAAGAAAGTCAAATTACCTCGCAGTCTCTCTAACAAACTTTAACTTATTTTAGTTGATTTTTAAAGAACAAACCGGAAAAACAATTATTAACGTGTTCAAATGACGACTCACCTCTTGGTCTCACCGACACACTATCCTAATGGAAACGAATACTACGCAACCAAGGATAGAGGAACAATTTAACTTAACCCAAATTAAACCAACTAGTTGCACATAAACACTCAAACTTGACAAGACAAAAACCCGCTCTCGCGCGGTCTTAATTCTAACAAGTAAAAGCAACGAGACAATATTACTTCTTATCACCTCTCGGTCTCAAAGAAGGTGTATTTTAACTGATTTTAGATGATTATGTTACCTACTTATCCCTACGGTTGTACTTCCCGCAGATAAACCCAAAACACCAAGTAAAGAGTTTAACAAGCAATCAATTAATCAAAACCAATTCAATTAACTAATGCAAGAGGATTATAAGTAATAACAAATAAAACACAGCCATCACACACAATCTAATTCATGGTTTAGTTAAACTTTACATCAATAATTTAAATCTTGAACATTAACAATCCATTAAACAAGTTAAAACCATTCAACAATCATCTATCCTAGGTAGAACAAACAAGTTTAGCCTAACATAGATTTTGGACAGCCATGCATACTCAAGAAAAACACCATAAAAATCATCATAAACATTATAAAACTCATTCAAGATCCAAACTCAATCAATAACAAGACAAACTATCAAACAATTGCAAAACAATTCAAATCAAAAGACCAAATCAATAGAGTTAGGGTTCTTGAACATAAAGTAAAGTTTATAGATGATTACTTAAGTAATATGGCTGATATTGATGATATATAAAGTCCCTAGCAGCAGCCCCAAGCTTCCTTCTTCCTTCTCCAGCCGCCAAAAGACCACAGCCGCCTTGCTTCTTCCTTTTTTCTTTCTTCTTTGGCCGGCGGCTGCTGTTCCGATCGCAACCCTATGTTAGGGTTTTGGCTTCTTTGATTTCGGGTATAATGGATGAATAATGGCAGATTTCACTTATTATTATCATAATATAATATAACATAAGGCTTTTAAGATGTGGGCTTGTGTCGGGCCTTGATTAAACTTTGAAACTTTGACACTTAAACCCTCCAAGTTCTCTTTTTCTTGCCTTTTTTTCCACATCTTTCCATAACCTACACAAAACATTTCAACTTTGTAAAACTTTGCACTTAACCCCCTAAACTTACATAAATTTGATATTAAATCATTAAAACATTATAAAATTATAAGGAAATATAAGTGTGTTATTCAACACATCATATGCCGTCACCCAACCTCAACCACAACAACAAACCCAAGCTCCACCACAAAACCGAAAACATTATGTTGGAAACGCCCCGCTATGTAACACTTGCTAACTTCACCACCTACCAAACATGCCTTGTCGCCATTGTACCATTTGTAATCGACTTGGCCATCTCCACACCATATGCCGATCCGCCCAACGAACCCAACCAAACCAAACTAACCAACCAAAAACTTTTCCCCAAAATTCCCAAAACCGTGATGCACCATATCCACCAAACCAACCCCAACAACCCCGAGCTTGCTTTAATTGTGGCGATCCAAACCATTTCCGCGACAATTGCCCACGCCTAACCTTTGCCAACCAAGCCCAAACCGTGACCATACCTTAATACCAAACCGAAGCCTATCAAGTCCAAACCTATCAACCCCAACTCCCCCAACTCAATGCACCAATCATCCAACCCATCCCAACAATCCAACTACCACCTCCACCTCCCCAACAAGCACCACAAGTCAACCATGGCAACCAAGGGCGAGCTTTTATGATGAATGCAAATCAAGCTCAAGTGGCGAACGATGTCGTGAACGGTATGTTTTCGGTGAACTATCATTTGTCTTCTTTTTTATTTGATACTGGTGCCGATATAAGTTTTATTTCTTTGAAATTTGAGTCGAAAATTGCTATGCCTCGAACTAAGCTTTCCCGACCGTTCTCTGTTGAAGTCGCCAATGGCAATTCCATTATCACCAATTCCGTCGTCCGCGATTGTTCTCTCATTCTTTCCAAGCATAAATTCTCCATCGATCTCATTCCGATGCAAATGGGATGTTTCGATGTCATAGTAGGCATGGATTGGTTATCTTTGCGCCGTGCTGAAGTCATTTGTTTTGATAAATTCATTCGTATTCCGCTTGTCAACGGTAAAATTCTTAAAGTCTTCGGCAACACTACTCCTAGGAGACTTAATCTCATGTCGTGTTCTCAATCGCAAAAGTACTTACGCCAAAAGTACGTTCCGTTTTTAGCCCTCTCGGTGACAAAAGACAAAAAGGAAAGAAAATCCAAGATATTTCCATTGTTCGTGATTTCCTCGATGTCTTTCCCGATGATGTCACCGGTCTTCCTCCCGTTCGTCCGATTGAATTCCAAATCAATCTTGTGTCCGGCGCGATGCCCGTGGCCAAGGCTCCTTATCGTCTAGCCCCGTCGGAAATGCAAGAATTATCAAGCCAACTCGAAGAACTTTCCGATAAAGGTTTCATTCGTCCATGCTCTTCTCCTTAGGGCGCTCCCGTTCTCTTCGTGAAAAAGAAGGATGGTTCGTTTCGTATGTGCATTGATTATCGTGAACTTAACAAGCTTACTTTTAAAAATCGTTATCCATTGCCACATATCGACGACTTATTCGACCAACTTCAAGGCGCAACTTGTTTGTCCAAAATTGATCTTCGATCGGGTTATCATCAATTGTGTATTCGCGAAGAAGACATTCCTAAAACCGCTTTCCGTACTCGATATGGACATTTTGAATTTTTGGTTATGCCCTTCGGGTTAGCAAATGCACCCGCGGTATTTATGGACCTCATGAACCACATTTGCAAACCATTCCTTGATAAATTCGTTATTGTCTTTATTGATGACATCCTCATCTTTTCCGAATCCAAAGCCGAACATGAACATCATTTACGTTCCATTCTCGAGCTCCTTAGAAACGAACAACTCTATGCCAAATTCTCCAAATGCGAATTTTGGCTCGAGGAAGTTCAAATTTTGGGAAATATCATAAACGAAAAAAGTATTCATGTTGATCCCGCTACAATTGAGGCTGTTAAGGATTGGAAAACTCCAAAGACTCCCACGGAAATTCGATCCTTCCTCGATTTGGCCGGGTATTATCGGCGTTTCATTCATAATTTTTCCAAGATCTCTTTGCCTCTTACCTCTCTCACACATAAAGGGAAACCATTCGAATAGGGTTCGAAGCAAGAGGAAGCCTTTTGTACTCTCAAGGACATGCTTTGCAACGCTCCCGTTCTAACCCTTCTCGATGCAAACGACGATTTTGTAGTATTTTAAGATGCCTCCCATCAAGGCCTTGGTTGTGTTCTCATGCAACGAGGTTAAGTCATCGCATACGCATCAAGACAACTGAAGGTCAACGAGAAGAACTATACGACTCACGATCTCGAACTTGGTGCCGTCGTTTTCGATCTCAAAATCTGGAGACATTACCTTTATGGTACAAAATGTGTGGTTTTACCGATCATAAAAGTCTTCAATATATTTTTGACCAAAAAGATATCAACATTAGACAACGACGATGGGCCGAATTACTTAGTGATTACGATTGCGAGATTTGCTACCATCCCGTTAAAGCGAATGTTGTCGCCGACGCCCTAAGTCGAAAGGTTAATGTTAAATCCGCTCTGCTTTTAAGCGTTGTTGTTCAAACCAATCTTCAAATTCGTATCTTCCAAGCCCAACGTACCTCCGTCGAAAAAGGTAACATGTACAACGAAATGTCATGTGGAGCCGAGCGTCAAATCGAAACCAAACCCGATGGTCTTTTGTACTTTCTCAATCGTTTGTGGGTTCCCGATCGCGATGATCTTGAAGGTTCCCGTACGGATCTTACACGGGATATCGCTATCTACGTAGGTGCGGAATCCCTGCGTAGGTAGTTACGAGCGTAGAATACGTAAAACAATCACACGCGATACAAACGAACACGTTATATATTATAACTTGAAACACGTCTATTACAGACTCTCGGCACGTTCACTGAACTCAACTACTGATTCCTCTCTCTTTTTATTTCTAAACAATCCGTCGGCTACAGTATATATAGACACGACAACTTCGCCCGATATGTTCAGGCGAAGTTGTCCATAACTTCGCTCGTTCAACAAGTTCGCCTAGGCGAACTTGTCGACAACTTCGCTTGTTCAACAAGTTCGCCTAAGCGAACTTGTTGACAACTTCGCTTACATACATAAACATAAACTTAAACATAATTACATTACAGACTCGATTACAAACGCTAGACTATGAACTACTGACATTTATGTACCAACAGACTCCCCCTTGGCAGTAGCTTCATATCTTGATCTTCAAAGCTTGTGTCTTGTAATCTCTCGTCTTCTCTCTTCATCTCTTCAAGCATGCACTCCCTGTCTAACACATACAGAAACCAACTTCTGGTACTTCTTAGCTTCCTCTTTCCAAGCAGGAATGTAGAAAATCTTCTTAGCATGTAGTACCTGCAAGTCAGCTTCAAAATTAACAGATTCATGAACACTAGGATTGAAAGTATAATTATGGTTATAAGGTGGTGGAACCTCATGGTAACCAATTCCTCCCCTCTTAGGTGAGGAACCTTGATCACTAACGAGGTGATCAAGAATAGCAGAGGAATTCCGGAATTGCTCCAGTTTCAAACTTTTAACGTCTTTTTCACAAGCTTTAATTTTTATTTTATAATTATTTTCTCTTGTCTTTGTGAAGTGATGATCTTCTTTCAAGGTTTTAAATTCGGCATCCAACTTAACATACTGATCAGTAATTGTAGCAAGCTGTTCAGACAAGTTCTCACATTTAGTACAGATAGGTTTAGTATATACCTCGGAGTTCTGGTCATCAGCCATGAAAGCTTTTTCATTTTCAGCAGCTTTCATACATTCTTCAGCTGCAACCTTCGCCATGTGTGCCTACTCAAAGAGTTCTCCAGAGAACATGTTCCAGTTGTATTCACCAAAATCAGACATCATGGCATTATTCCCATTGTTATTTCCACTTTGCTGAGTAGTCCTCCCCTGACTACGTTCTACACGTGCATTAGTGCACTCCTTTGCAAAGTGTCCATTTTGTTGACAATTGTAACACCTCACCCTTGACTTATCAAATCCTGGCTTTCCACCTACGAATTTTCTGCCAGTCTTCTTCATGAAACGCTTCACTCTTCTGACTATCATCGCCATCTGCCACTGCAGATCCATCTCCTCCAGATCATCAGGATCGATCTGGTCATAGTCTTCTTCCAAAGCAGCAGGGTCCACAATCTTCCCTTGTATGTAGTTCTCGTAAGAAGCAATAAAAGATGCATAGAGTGCAAACTGTCAGCAGATTTGACACTCATTGGCATCTTAGAGTAGTTATTGCTTGAAGCACTGGGAGAGAAACTACTCTTGGATGCTTGAGGTTTCGAAGCACTTGATCCTCCAGCAACAAAGCAAACATCACCGTTCATGTTTACTGACACATTTCCTTCATGAGAAGAGTTAGAACCTGACTCTCCTTTGGAGTAGTAAGCAGCAGATTCAGACTTCGAACTTGAGCCTGAGATAACTTTGGCACCATACATACCAGGGTCTTGAACCTGATCCGTTGGTGTCTCTTTACGAACCATATTAAGCTCAAAGGTTCTGAGCTTGTTTACTGCTGTCTCCAAGTCATAATCAGGAAAGTCTTTGTCTTCCCTCATTAGAACAGTGTACATTTCCCACTTCGGTGGGAGAGCATCGAGAAGCTTCTCAACTATTTCCTCCTCTCTGTAAGCAATAGAATAGTTGTTCAGCTCTGTCATTAGATGATAATATCGGGTGATAATATCATCGAGCGATTCGTTCTTCAAATACTTGAAGACAGAGAACTGGGTCTTTAATAGCTTAATCTTCGAGGCACGAATACCCACGTTCCCTTCGAATCTATTCTCAAGAGCATCCCAAAGCTCTCGTGCAGAAGTATACTTCCTGAATGTATGGAGAATCTCTTGAGGAAGAGCCATAGTAATTGCAGCATGGGCCTTGCTCTCGGCCTCATACATCTTTTTCTCTTCTTCCTCCATCTTGCTGTACTTCTTTACCACATCCCGACCTTCGTATTCCATTATCGGTGGAATATATCCATCCTGGATGCACACCCACATCTTTGCATCCTGGTATTTAATATACTGAATGAACCTATCCTTCCACGCCACAAAGTCGGTTCCTTTCATCAACCTTGGGGCCTTAGTAGCCGACCCCGCTTCAACTTCCATTTTGACTAACTCTGAGATGTTAATCGGCGACATCTTCTCGAAAACAAGAAAAACCCGAAAAAAAAAATTCTTCCAAACAGTACTATAGGCGAAGTTAAGGATAACTTCGCTTAAGTGTTAACTTCGCTGGAAAATCCTTAAATTCGCGTGACTTGGCGAAGTTGAGAATAACTTCGCTTAAGGTAAGCGAACTTAGGAGGTAAGCGAAGTTGAGGATAACTTCGCTTAGGCGAACTTATGAGGTAGGCGAAGTTGTGGTTAACTTCGCTCAACCTTATATCTTCGCCGAAACCCTACTTCCAGCGTCGGCAACTTCGCCTGAAGAACAACAACTTCGCCCGAAGAACACTGAAAATATTCAGATCTGTTTTCGACGATTTAGCAGTTTCAGGTCGGTGTGACGGCTTGAATATGACGGTATAAGGTGAGTATAACACAATATCAACGAAAACGCGTCCCGCGAATAGGTCAAACGAGACGTTTTCTACACCCGCGTGAAATCCCGAACCACACAATCGAGCCAAAGCTCTGATACCAATTGTAGGCTCCCGTACGGATCTTACACGGGATATCGCTATCTACGTAGGTGCGGAATCCCTGCGTAGGTAGTTACGAGCGTAGAATACGTAAAACAATCACACGCGATACAAACGAACACGTTATATATTATAACTTGAAACACGTCTATTACAGACTTTCGGCACGTTCACTGAACTCAACTACTGATTCCTCTCTCGTTTTTTAAACAATCCGTCGGCTACAGTATATATAGACACGACAACTTCGCCCGATATGTTCAGGCGAGGTTGTCCATAACTTCGCTCGTTCAACAAGTTCGCCTAGGCGAACTTGTCGATAACTTCGCTTGTTCAACAAGTTCGCCTAAGCGAACTTGTTGACAACTTCGCTTACATACATAAACATAAACTTAAACATAATTACATTACAGACTCGATTACAAACGCTAGACTATGAACTACTGACATTTATGTACCAACAGATCTTCGTACTTGTATACTCGACGAAGCTCACAATTCGCGGTATTCTGTTCATCCCGGTGTGGATAAGATATATTTCGATCTTCGTGCTACCTTTTGGTGGCCGGGTATAAAAAAGGACGTAGCATTGTATGTATCTAAATGTCTTACTTGCTCAAAAGTCAAACATCAAAGACCTTTTGGTCTACTCGAGCAACCACTGATTCCCGTTTGGAAATGGGAAGACATTGGTATGGACTTTATCACCAAATTAACCAACACCCAAAAAGGCAACAATAGTATTTGGGTGATTATTGATCGTTTGACCAAATCCGCTCATTTCATTCCGATCTGCGAGCAGCTTGCTCAAATCTATGTTCGGGAAATTGTGTGTCGACACAGTATACCATTGACTATCATCTCCGATCGCGATGCCCATTTTACCTCTCATTTTTGGCGTTCACTTCAAGAAGTTTTCGGAACACGTCTCGATCTTAGCACCACTTATCATCCTCAAACGGACGGTCAATCCGAACGTACGATCCAAACACTCGAGGATATGCTACGAGCGTGTGATCTTGATTTCGGTGGGAATTGGGATTCTCACATTCTGTTCATCGAGTTCTCGTATAAAAATAGTTATCATTCTAGCATCCAAATGGCTCCGTTTCAAGCTCTTTACGGTCATAAATGTCGTTCCCTGATTAGTTGGAACGAAATCGGTGAAGCTCAAATCACAGGACCCGAAATGGTCCAAGAAGCTACCGATGTCATTGATCAAATCCGTAAGAACCTCCTAGCCTCTAGAAGTCGTCAAAAGAGTTACGTCGACAAACGGCGAAAATCGATCGAATTTAATGTTGACGACCTTGTCCTTCTAAAAGTATCTCCCTGGAAGGGGGTAGTCCATTTCGGAAAGAAGGGTAAGCTAGCTCCTCGTTTCGTTGGTCCTTTCAAAATCCTTGAGCGTGTTGGGAAAGTAGCTTATCGACTTGAACTACCGCAAGAACTTGCCGGTGTTCATCCGACATTTCATGTTTCGAATCTCAAAAGGTGCCTAGACGAGGGTAATCTCCATATACCTCTCGATGAAGTACACGTCGATAAGTCGATGGTCATGGTTGAACGACCCGTTGAGATCATGGATCGCAACGAGAAGAAAACCAACCGAAAAAAACCGAATACTCGCTTAACGTACGTTGTTAGTTCTAAAACAATAGATCTACATACTTGGTTAAGTCTTATAAAGTTTTATTGAGTTATCTCATAACATTCATTATTTTGGAAAGTTGACTTTGGGTTTGACCAATTATCAAGACCCGAACCAACAACCCGAACACTCGTTAAAGACCCGTTTTAGTATCTTTGTTCCAAAGGAACTTGCATTTAGCATTTTTCTCACCTTATTACTTAACATAGGTTAAGTAAATATTAAGGTTAGATACTTTAACCCGGTTTCGAGCAAACTTACATTTTTAAAGGTTAAATAGTTACATTTTAAACCTTGAACTTTAATTTTTTACTTTTTGCAACAATTATTTATTTAAGGAGCTTCAAGACAACTTTTTTAAATCCAACACTTTCTTTTTTTAGGCTTCATATGTTAAACTCGTCGTTCCGTAAAATCTTCAAATTACCAACTTTTCAAGTTTATTACTTGAACGCGAGTATATTCATCCCTACCTTCGTGAATAATTTCTGTAAGTCCTAAAAGGATACATTCTTGTAGATTGACTATGAGGCCATCCATACCTTCGTGAATTATATGAATTATTACTTATGGTTTGGTTGTTAGCAGTGAAAAACTGTGATTGATTTCTTTGAAAACCAGGATTATTCCAATTTCTGAACTTTGATGAGTTTTCATTTTTACCATTATAGTGATTACGGTTAGTTCTGTTCTCAGTTTTCGAAGGCCTCACACCTCTGAATCTCTGCTTTAGAGGGCAATCAGCAATTAGGTGTCCTAATTGATTACATCTGAAACAACTCCTGTGTTCAACTTTCTTTTCAATAGTTGTTTTAGATGTTGAGGCTGCATTACTGCCCGTTTGTCTCACATATGGTGGGACATACGGGTTTAGTGGAGATTTCTTTTCAGTTGTTTTATGTTTCTCTCCACCTTTTGGTAGCACTGCCTCTTCTTTTGTCTCTCTCGACTCGGTTGACTTGTCCGAGTTTGATGAGACAGGACTAGGAGCAGAAATCTTAACACTCGAAACAGGCTTACTTGTTTCGCCTTTACTAACTTCTGGTTCTTTAATAGTAACCTTAACCGGAACTGTCTGACAAAAATCAACATCAACAGATTTCTGATTACTAGCATCATAAGTGTAATTATGATTGTACGGTGGTGGAACTTCATGATATCCAATTCCTCCCCTTTTAACTGGGGAACCTTGATCACTAACGTGGTGATCAAGTATAGCGGAGGAATTTCTGAATTGCTCAAGTTTCCTGTTTAGTTCCACCACTTTCACCTGGTGATCAGCTATCTGTTTATCCCTTTCAGCTATTAGTTTGGTTTTCTCTTCTAACACTTCATAGCTAAGATCAATTACTTGAATTTTTTCAGCTAGATTTGCTTTAAGACTCCTAATATCTTTCTCACTAGCTTTTATTTTTACTTTATAACTGTTTTCTCTAGCTTTAGTGAAATGATGATCTTCTTTTAATGTTTTAAATTGAGCATCTAAACTAACAAACTGATCAGTTATAGTCGTCAATTGTTCAGACAGATTTTCACATTTAGTACAAGGGAGTTTAGTACTTACCTCGGAGAGCTGGTCTTTCACTTCTGCCATGAAAGCTTCATTTTCGCCAGTCACTTTCTCACTATCTGCAGCTTCGATGTTCGCCAAATTGGCCTGTTCGAAAACTTCCTCAACATGCAGATTCCAGTTGTACTCCCCGTTTTGTCTGGAAATCATGGCTCTATTCTCACTACCACCCCATTCTGTTGTGTAGACCTGTTTTGACTGCGTTCTACATGTTCATTTGTGCACTCCTTCGCAAAGTGGCCATTCTGCTGACAGTTATAACATCGCACCTTTGACTTGTCAAAACCCGGTCTCTCACCAACAAACTTTCTACCTGTCTTCTTCATAAACCTCTTAACCCTTCTCACAATCATTGCCATCTGCCACTGCAGATCCATCTCTTCCAGATCATCAGCATCGATCTGATCATAGTCTTCGTCTAACGTTGCAGGATTAACAATCTTACCTTGAATGTAATTTTCATACGAAGCAATGAAAGATGCATAGAGAGCAAACTGCTGTTCAGCAGATTTAACACTCATGGGCATCTTTGAGTAGTTGTTGTTCGAAACACTTGGGGAAAAACTACTCTTGGTTGCTTGAGGTTTAGAAGCATTTGATCCACCAGCTACAAAACACACATCACCATTCATGTTGAGAGATACATGACCTTCATGTGTTGAGTTAGCGCCCGAGTCTCCTTTTGAGTAGTAAGCAGACGATTCAAACTTCGAACTTGAACTTGAGTTAACTTTTGCACCATACATTCCTGGATCCTGAACCTGATCAGTTGGTGTCTCTTTACGAACCATGTTAAGTTCAAAAGTTCTTAGTTTGTTGACTGCTGTTTCCAAGTCATAGTCGGCAAACTCTTTGTCTTCTCTCATCAAGACAGTGTACATCTCCCATTTCGGTGGGAGAGCATCAAGAAGCTTTTCAACGATCTCATCTTCTTTGTAAGTAATGGAATAGTTGCTGAGTTCGGTCATCAGATGATAATATCTAGTGATGATATCATCAAGTGATTCATTCTTCAAGTACTTGAACACCGAGAATTGGGTTTTAAGTAGTTTAATCTTTGATGCACGAATCCCCACATTACCCTCAAAACGGTTTTCAAGTTCTTCCCAAAGCTCTCTAGCAGTTTTATACTTTCTGAAGGTGTGAAGAATCTCTTGTGGAAGAGCCATTGTTATCGCTGCATAAGCTTTGCTTTCAGCCTCATACATTTTCTTTTCTTCTTCTTCCATCTCTTTGTATTTCTTAATCTGATCACGACCCTCATACTCAGCAGTTGGTGGAATGTAACCATCTTGTATGCACACCCACATCTTAGCATCTTGGTATTTGACATATTGTTCAAACCGATCCTTCCACGCTACAAAATCGGTTCCCTTAAGCATCTTCGGTGCCTTTGTAGCTGAACCCGCTTCCACTTCACCAGTTCCGTAATGTTTATTGAAGACATCTTTCACAAAACACAAAGAAACCCGAAAAATAAAAATTTTATTTTTAACAGTACTGTAGGCGAAGTTGTGGATAACTTCGCTTAAGTCTGAACTTCGCTGATTCTGTACTTCGCTCCCTTTTTTTTTTAAATTCGCCTGATTCGGCGAAGTTGTGTATAACTTTGCTTAAGGTAAGCGAACTTGTGAGGTAGGCGAAGTTGTGGGTAACTTCGCTTGAGATAAGCGAACTTGAGAAGGTAGGCGAAGTTGTGGATAACTTCGCTTAACCTTATATCTTCGCCTAAACCCTACAAACAGTGACGGCAACTTCGCCTGATGAACACGATGGTTTTGCAGGTTTGATTTCTGGATTTTACGAGGTTTGTGAAGGTGTAATGGGTTGTTTATGATGGTGGGAGGCGAGTAGGACACAAAAACTCGGTAAACTCGTCCCGCGAATAGTCGAACGTTTCGATTTCTACACCCGCGTGATAATCCCGAACCACACAATCACGAGCAAAAGCTCTGATACCAATTGTAGGTTCCCAGCCGGATCTACACGGAATATCTCGTTCTACGTAGGTGCGGAATCCCTACGTAAGACGTTACGAGCGTAGAAGACGATATACGTTAACACGATCGAACACAAGTTACAATAAGCAAAGACACGTTGTATATTGCAACTGGAAACACGTGATATCAATCACTGATTACAGGACCTCGTACAATAATGACTCGACCGCTTACAAACACAGCCGTAACCTAATCCTTATAAACACGACAACTTCGCCTGGCATGTTCAGGCGAAGTTGTCATTAACTTCGCTTATCTAACAAGTTCGCCTATATCAGCGAACTTGTTAGCTAACTTCGCTTAACACAAAATACAAATCCAAACGACTCGATTACAGACGCTATATACTGAACTACTGACATCATGTACCAACAGACTCCCCCTTGGCAGTAGCTTCAATCTTTATCTTCAACCACGTGTCTTGTAATCTTCAACAATCTTGTATCTTCATCTTTAAGCATGAACTCCTTCACGTACACAAACTGATACAATTCTTTGATATTTCTTCGCTTCGTCTTTCCAAGCAGGAATATAAAATATCTTCTTCTCATTCAGCACCTGCAGATCAGCTTGCGACAAGTTCACTAGATGCATCGGATCATAGACTCTCAGCAGCTCTTGTTCATCTTCGTCCTCCATTACTGCTTCAGCTGTTTCACAATCTACATACCACCACTTCAGATCCTTCAGCACATCCTTGGGCATTTGTTTCATCGGCACTTCTTTTAAACACCGGATCGGCTTATACTTCATAATCATCCAAGGCTTGCCATCTTCTCTCATCCCTCTATCTTTGTCTTCAATGAGTTTTCCCTTTTGTGGTTTCAACAGCTCGAACTTCTTCTCTTTTATACTTTCCTTCCAAACAATCTTCCCAATGACTCTAGCCATGTTATCATCACTTCTGTTTATTAACCCCAATCTGGCTAAGTCTTTCACTTCACATTCTGGCAATGTATTCAATGATCTCAACAATCTTTTGAAGTACTGAACGCCATCATATCTTTTAATTACAAAGAGCCTCAACTGCTCATCATATATCCAGCATATAATCCCCTTTCTCGATTCAGCATAGCCTCTAATGTTGTAACTCTTCTTAAACATAGTAGGGACCGCCGGTTTCTTTGTTTTTACGAACCATTGAGCATAGCCTTCTTTCCATCTTGGCTGCTCTTCCCATTCCGTCTCATCATTTCCAATCTCTTGACTCATATCTGCCTTATCGACTTCTGAAATCTCATGCTCCACATTCTCCTCTACTATCTCTCCCTCTTCTATATCATTTTCAATAACAATCTCTGCACCAATCTTCTCTATCTCATCCACCGGTAATACATCATCAGCACCTACAAATTCATCATCCATCTCCTCAACGTCCACTACCACCACATCATCACCACCAGCTGCACTTGTCGACTCCCCCTGAGTTGTGGAAGTCCCAAGAGCTTGATCAGTTCTTGGCAACTCTCCACCTGCACCTTTCGATGCATTGGGATCATCGTCTCTATCATTTCGCTTCTTAGTCCTCAGCTCATCGCCTTTACAGCTCGTCTCCCCCTGAGATGCCAAGAACTCCTTCAAAGCATCTATGATTTTGCCATGTTCTACCAACAGGGACGACTGTATCTGATTCTCTGCAACGAGGCGTTGAATAGCATGGGTCTGGATAAGATTCACCCTTGATTGTTCTGCCACGACCCGTTCAAGTGCTGCTATTCGTTCAAAGTCTGATAAGGTTGCATCGAAATCAAACCTCAGATGTGATATATCTTGAGTGTACTGAGGAGGGATTTCCAATGTAACCGGGACCTCAGAAGTAGGCATAGACGTAACCGCAGGTGGTATCGTCACCGATAACCCTGCAGTGGCCACAACCGTCGACTCAATAAATCGTGCCACGACCTCCGTTGGAGTAAGAGTTGGAGGTGGCAACGATACAATCTCCGGAGCCGGTAGTTGGAATGTAGTGGGTGGGAGGCCAAAGGCAGATGAGGTAGCCACCACGGGAACGTCCGTGGCGCTTGGCCTTGTAACTTGTAATGATGAGGGAACAATAGTCATACCGGCCAGTGCGGGTGGGGTGAAACGTACCACCCTTGAGCTCTCACCGGCTCCCGAACCTGCACCTGCCCATTCCCTTCTTGATCTCCGAATCAACTGATGAACTGACTCGCTGTCATCATCAGTTCTCTTTCTTTTCCCTTGAACCCGTTCTTGGTTAACTAGAATTCGTCTCGCTTCAGCCAACTCATCATTAGAATCAGAATCAGCCACCGTTGTAGCTGTCCTAGTCACATTCACACTTGAAACTTGTACATTTTCCTCTGGATCAACCCGATCCATATCAAAGAAGCCTTGACCGCCAAACGCAGCGTCAAGGTCTACATTCTCCTCCGGTGACACAACAGGAGCAGCAGGTATAGCTTGAGGTGCTCCTGCCTGTTGTGGTGCCGGGTCCTAAAACTCGTCCCCACGAGCTGGCAGATACTCCGGGTTGATCAAGTACCCAAAACGTGGAGTATGTCGAGGACGGAGCTCAGGTTTGCTCCTCGCACTGGAAGATCTGCATTGGGCGAAGATCCGTTTGCTCACACTTTCCACGTATCTAATTGGGCGACGCTGAGGTAGCATTGGAGCCACATGATTCAAGATCATCTGAATGAATCTTGGATACATAATAAATCTCTCACGCGCCACCGCTCTTCTCTGTCGATCTATCTCATAGAAGACCATCTGACTAAAGCTGTAACGCTTATTATAAGTCAGAGCAGTCATCGTTGACTGCATGGTCGCGCCCATGCCATCAGTGCCCGCCTTTCTCCCTGACATGCACACGATCATGACATGCATGAGAAAGCGCCACTGATCTAGTAAGAACCCCTTCCTTCTCTGAGTATCTCCCAAGGGACCAGAGTATCCCATCCTCAGAAACGCACCATCAGGGAATGGAGCGACGAAATCTGTCGGATCATCTCTTGTCTCATCTCCAAACCGTAAAGCCGCCCGGATCTGTTCAGATGAGTACTGAACAATCTGATTGTTGACCGTTGCTCGCATCACCGGGGGCTCGACGCGACAGTCATATTCCACGGTCTGCCAAAAATCCTCAATGTTTGGCAAGGATATCGGCAGAGTTGTGGTAATCGCCTGGAATATACGCGAGCGTAATAAAGAAACGTGATGATTTCGCGGAAATCATCAACTCCGCTCGCCTCCGGGTCTAATGTTATGTACATGTTATGACCCGGGAAGAACTGTCTTTGGTTGTCTCCTCCATCATCACCGCCTGCACCGCCTGCTCCAGCTACAGCAGCCATATCTGCATCAATCAGACTAAGTTAGATAAACGTCAAAGCAAATCACAAATTCGCCTGTTACCATGAGCGAAGTTGTGATCTGTTCTGTAAAGGCGAAGTTAGAGGTGGGGCGAAGTTGGGAACAACTTCGCTTCAACTTGAACTTCGCCGGATAACAGTTAAGTAAAAGGGGTCAGGCGAAGTTAATGATAACTTCGCCTAACCACAACATCGCCTCATGTACTGTAACCTAATTAAATATCAGGCGAAATTGAACCTCATGCGAAGTTACGGATAACTTCGCCTAAACTGTAACTTCGCCGAATATGAAACGGCGACAGATTAGACTGTTCAATCGACGTGATTTGGACAAATTGGAGAATGTTCGGTGATAAACACATGATATTATGAAGATCTAGACGATTCAGTTGATTACTACGACGTGAAAGTAAGTTTGAAAATCGGTTATTGAAGGTTCGGAAAAACGAGGTCGTGAATCGGGTCGAAACGACCTTTGATTAACGTTAAAGATGGCAATAATATGACACTACAGCCCTACACACCTTTAATTCATGGTACATGAGGTTGTGTTGACTATCTCTTGAATATTGTTATGTGACATTTTCAATGTTGTGAAATGAAATCAGTTTGTTAAATATTGTGGCTTTAATTAGTGTCATGCGCTTATGCGCAATCGTTAGACCTCGGCATGTTCCGCCGCCTTTGGTCGGGGTGTGACGGCATCCTTGATGATTATTGCTTGAAGAATATCAGCCTAAGTGATCTTAAGTTTCTTCCCTGTCACATTGGTAGTAATAGTGTCACCACCTTTAATTGTTCTGGCCTTTGTCCAATATTCTTCAACCCAACACGTATGAATTTCTGGGTTGGCGGGGATAGCATGCATAAGGGGACATTCCCTTAGACCCTTGATCATTGACATGAACACTTCGTATTTCTTATTTCAAGAAATATCAAGAGGACAATATATAATATGTTGCTGCAAAGACATCATCAAATAAATCATTAAGATTCATCATTGAGTAAAAAGAACAAAGATATATATACAAATACTAAACATGAAGTAAAAGTAAATAAGAGAATTAAAAAAAAACTAAACGGAAAAAAAATTTAAAACAGTTAAGGAGAAAAGAATCGAATTGAGATTTCGCAAAATGAATCAAGTTGGATAATGTTGGAAGAAAATATTCAAAGTGTAAGTGAATGGAATATAAAACGAATCGAATCCAGTATAAAATGAATCGAATCGAGTTTGGAGATTCAATTAGATTCAAATTGAGTTTGATTAAATTGGAATTTCAGAGACTCAATTGGACTGGATTTAGTCATTCCGAATTCTTTTTGACCTGTAAAGTGAAAAATATCCAACTGTGAACGAATCGAATCGAGTTTCAAACGAATCGAATCGAGTCTGGAACTCGATTCAATTCAAATGAACTTATATTCAATGTGATTCGATTCCTTTTGGCTTGTAAGTATCTATGATGAAGATTGATTTGAATCGAAGTTAAACTCGATTCAGTTCACTTAAAAACTCGATTTGAATACTTTAATAACTCGATTCGAATAATTTAAGAGATCG
Source organism: Bidens hawaiensis (assembly GCF_021521415.1). Taxonomy (NCBI): domain Eukaryota; kingdom Viridiplantae; phylum Streptophyta; class Magnoliopsida; order Asterales; family Asteraceae; genus Bidens; species Bidens hawaiensis. The sequence goes on along the minus strand of NW_027492614.1, from coordinate 280,025 downwards.
ATTCGAATCAATTGGAATGCGATTAAAAATCACCACTTCGTCTAAAACTTAATTCCCTTTACATTTGGCTCATTTGACCCCTATATTTGTTTCTGGGTAGTTCTTTTACACAGACATAACCAAAACGTGGGTCATTGGAACCAAAAAGGTCTGATTCTAAACCTAAAAACTTATACAAATCGACATACAAACTCAATTAAATCAATCCTAAAGTTCATGATGATAGCGATATCAAGATTAAAATAGCAACATAAACAAACAACAACAAAAATAGTCTCCTTTGATTTTCCGGTGGTCCGTCAAGGAAAAAAAGAAAAAGAAATCATAACATAAGAAGATAAATGATATACCGATTGAGAAGGATCCATTTGATATGGTTATCAAGTGTTGACAACATATTTGTTGTTGTTTAGGGTTTGAAGAAAAACGGAGGTGGATAAGTTAGATATATATATATATATATATATATATATATATATATATATATATATATAGAGAGAGAGAGAGAGAGAGAGAGAGAGAGTTGAGAGAGATTGGGAAAGTGTGTGTGAATAAAGTGTAATATATTCTGGTTGGCCTTTTATATAGGGTTAGTCTATCTCGCGATAGGGTCAAAATATCTTGAGTTTTAAATAAATTTACACTCTCAGTCCCCGAACTCTGAAAATATTTACATATTTATACCCGAAAAATATTTATACAACAAATCCAAACACTCAAATATATACAAGATTTAATTTTTGTTGGTCCACTCATTAACAACGTTCGCACGAAAGACCTTAACATAAACCCGTAAGTAAAATACTTTAAAATTAAAATGAAGGAACAAAAAAAAATGAAACAAAAAATTAAAACATACTTAAAACAAATTTAAGTTAAAAACAAGAAAATAAAAAATAACAGAAATTAAAAAGCAATTTGGAGTAAAGTTGAAATTAATGTTATATATTACATACTAATTATAATCATTAAAAGTTTACATATTTTTAGACAAAGATTACGACATGGAATCACATTGCCCGTGATTGTCCTAGATTACATTTCTATTTCAACATTATTAATCCAAGAACTCAAAGTCGATTGTAGAAATAATTTGTCTACTTAAGCTTAACAAGTATTTAGATGCCAACGTGATACGCTAAGGTATATATTAAGCATAACACTTATGTGACCCCCATTTAATCCGAAAAGTCATTGACTCCATCATACCTCGAGCATAATTTGCGTTTATCATATCACCCTCAATTGACTCTAACCCTTGATCAAAACATTTTAATCTTATTTTAACTTTTTCAAACAACAAAGGTTGAACCATGGACTTACTTGCCAAGTTCGAACTTACATGAATTCATACAAAGTGTTTAGGACATACTTGTTTTCCCCACGTTACGTGTTTCTAATATGCCCCTTTTTGTTTGTTAATTATCAACATTTTATGTTTAGAATTTTCAACATTTTGTGTTAAATTTAAATTTTGTTATGCACTTTGCAGTTTTTCTGGTTTTTTATATTGATTTTAAACATGTATATCAAAGCAAAATTAATTTTATAGTGATCAATAACTAAAGGGTCGTGTGCGGATAATTTAGTTTATATCACTCTGACACTTACTCATTTGTCAAGCTTATCTACACATGTGCCAGGATTATTAAAGATAATTTCTTATCATTTTTCAAAGATCGTATCAGTTTCTCAAAATTTTTTTATTTTTATATTATCTGACTCCCTCTAAATGGGGAAAACATTTTAAATAATTTTCTTATTTTCATAAATAAGATATTACAAAATGATATAGAATATATGGAGTAAAATATGAAATATTTTTGGCAAGTCAAGTGACTTAAATTTGTTTTTCTTAAAACGAACGGAAAATCTTTCTGGTGAGTTATACTTAACTCATTTTCTCCCTTTAAAATTGTGACATAAAAAAATATTTACACTTTTGATACATAAAATGACAAACAAGGTTTAATCAAAACAGATCACGCCAAGTTACTCTACAAGATATAGAAATTAGTCACGATCAAAGGCTTTAGTGAAAAGGTCTGAAAAGTTGTGATCTCTGTGGACCCTTTCAATACTGACAAGTTTCCGGTCATAACAATCACGAATGAAATGCATTTGGATGTCAATATATTTTGTCTTAGAGTGTTGGACCAGATTTTTCATAATACAAACCGTTGCTTCATTATCACACTTGATAATGGTGTTAAATTCAAACCATAATCCAGCAGATGATGTTGGATCCATATCACTTGTGAGCAGCAGGCGGAGGCGGAAATGTAATCTGCTTCAGTTATGGAGTTGAATACTGTGACTTGCTTCTTGGATTGCCAAGAAATTAGCTGGTTTCCGAAGAACTAACATCCTCTTGAAGTTGATTTTCTATCAAGTTTGCATACCCCATAATCATTATCGGTGAAAGCGTGCAACACTAAAGAAGAATCTTTGGGATACCAAAGACCTAAGCAAGGCTTTCCTTTTGGATACCGAAAGATACGCTTGACAGCGATTATGTGGGACTCTTTTGGATCACATTGATATCTTGCACACTAACAGAAAGGGAACATAATGTCCAGCCTGCTTACAGTGAGGTACATTAGGGAGCCAATCATGGAACGATAAAGGTTTTGATCGATTGGCTTTCCTGATGGATCTGGAGCTAACACTGGTCTAATAGCAATCGGAGTGACAAAGGAATTGGCATCTTTGAACCTAAACTTCTGAACAATTTCATGAACGTATTTCGCTTGATGAGTCAAAATCCCATTTGTCTTTTGTTCAACTTGAAGGGCCAAAAAGAAAGTCATTCCCCCCCCCCCCCAACGAACTCATTTCAAACCAACTTTGTGTGACCTTTGCGGACTCTCTACACAATTTATCACATGTTGACCCAGAGATAATGTCATCAACATGTACTTGGATAAGAATCTGATCGTCCTTTACCTTCTTGATAAAAAGTGTTTGATTATTAACACCTCTTTTATAGCCATTCTTCAGAAGTTGGTCCGCTAAGGTAGCATACCAAGCACGGGGTGCTTGATGAAGTCCATAGAGAGCCTTTTCAAGAAGGTGAACGTCGTTTGGACGTTCATGGTCTAAAAAACCTGGTGGTTGCTTGACATAAATTTATTTTTTTCATTTTCCCATACAATAAGGCAGTCTTCACATCCATCTGATATACTTTGAAGTTCTTGTACGAGGCATAGGCCAAGAAGAGGCGAATTGCCTCGAGCCTAGTGACAGGAGCATAAGCCTCATCGTAATCAAGACCTTCACGCTGAGAGAAACCTTGAACTACCAGTCGTGATTTATTTCTTATGATTACCCTTTATCATCCTTATTATTTCTGAATACCCATTTTGTTCTAATCGGTTTCTTGTTCTTCGGCTTCTTAACCAGTCTCTATACGTTGAGCTTCTTAAACTGTAACAGCTTCTCTTGCATAGCTTCAACCCAGGAATTCTCCTTGAGAGCTACCTTGTAGTCATTCGGTTCGACCAGTGAAATAAATTAACCAAAAAGACATTTGTTAATGTTACCAGATTTACTCCTTGTTTGGATGTCGGTTGAGGGAGAGCCAATGATGTTTTTTGTCAGGTGTGACGGATGAATTGGCAACTGAGGAATGTCTTCCACTTGAACGACAGGTTCCACTTGAAGATCAACTGTCAGACTCTCGATGAGATAGAATACGCGTGGAGCGTTAAATAGAACATTAGTGGCGGTTGAACAGTATCAGGTTAATCAACCACATTTTCTTGAGCAATCGGGCCATCCCAAAGATTTTCAACGAAGGGAACAATGACTGCAGGAACAGGAGTAGAGGCAGTGTTGTCATAATCACCAGCAGCAGCAACTTGTAAATTGTCATTTAAAGAGCGAGGTGTGGGAACAGATTCCACCACACTAGGTGTTGTTTGAAATTTTGTTGCGGCTTATATATGAATTTGTTCCACGTTGTCAGCTTACATGAATGAGTCATCCGAATCTGAATCAGAGACATCTTCAACTATTACCAGGTCAGTTGTATCAGCAGGTTGAGAGGAAGGATTGAAGACAGCTGGTGGCCACTGACGGTGCATTTCTGTTGGAACGACCATCAGACAGATTGACATAATTCAAGTTGTTGGAAACAACTTGAATCAACACAGGATCGGGTATAGAAGCCGGAACATGATCACTTGTTGATTGGGAGGTAGACATGCCACGAAAATGATTGAACATATAATCATAGTCAAACAACCGGTTGGGTCCAGTGCGTGCATCTGTACGGTTAAGCTCTTGCCAATCAACATTATAGGACTCCATGATCACCTTTGTTTTCTTATTGTAGATAGAATAAGTGGTGTTGTTGGCTGCATACATAACAATATAACACTCGTCGGCCTTCTCTTCAAATTTTGGATCCTGGTGAGCACTTGTATGAAGCAGAGTTCATGGACATCCAAAGGGATTAAAGTAGTTGAATTGCATCTTAGTCTTATAATAGACTTCAAAAGGAGTCTTCTTTAAGCACTTATTGATGATCACACGGCTTTGTTTGAAGAAAGCATCATTGATTGCTTCACCCCAGAAAAACAATGGAAGCTTTAAGTCTGACAACATGGTTCTTGCAGCTTCGATCAGTGTTCTGTTGCGACGTTCAGCAACCCATTTATTTTTTGGAGTGTTTGGGGGCGCTGAACTGGCGATCTATCCCCTTTGAATGACAGAAGTCATCCACGGCTCTATTATAAAACTCAGTTCCGTTGTCGCTTCTAATACACTTCACTTTCTTATCAGTCTGATTCTCCACAAGCGTTATGAAATTGATTAAAAACTGAGCGGTTTCATCCTTGTTTCATAAAAGGAAAGTCCAACTGAAACGCGAGAAATCATTAGTAACAACAAGACAATGCGCTTTTCGACCAATTGCCGATGGATGAATCACACCAAAATCATTCCATATGTAACAGCTGAAGAATGGAATCTATGGAATTGACAGTATTGGGCATGTGAGGGAGCTTCTAATGCTTGCATTTAGAGCACGAAAGACATTTTTCAATGCAAGAGAAATTTTTAATAGGCAAGCCCCTTACATGCTCACCCTTGACAATCTTTTTTAAGTTTTTAAAGTTTACTTGGCCAAGACGTCTATGCCACAATGATGAATCGTTCTCCGAGACTTTAGAAATTAAACATGATGCAGTTCGACGAGAGAATGAACTATACATGTCCAATATATAAGCATCATTATTCCTTGGAGTACGCATCAAAATCCATTCTTCTGGGACTTTGAAACTTGGTTTTAAAATCAAGCATTCATTGTGAGTGAATAAAGTGGAGAACTATCGATCACAGATTTGTGAGACACATAGCAGATTCTGGTTGGGTTGTTCCACCAGATTGACATCATCAAAATTTAAGATGCCATTTAAAATTCTTCCTCTCTTTGCTATGTTTCATCCCATGCCACCAGCAAATGAAACGTGTCCACCATCGAACGGTTGAATGTCAAACAGCAAGGACTCGTCTCCAGTCATGTGTCGGGTGCAGCCACTGTCTAAGTACCGAATACTATTGGCATGCCTTCTTGGCCGACCTTACACACATTAGCAGTTAATTAGACATGGGTTCCCGAGACTTAGCTGTCTCGGGAAGATCAACCATGAAATCACCAAATTTGATCATGTTTCTTATAAAAGTGGAATGTTGTGGTAATTCCGAATCAGAAGAGTATCCCTTAGGAAACCATGCAGAAGCATGTAATTTGGTTTTAGAAGATCTTTTGGACTGTCCTTTTTTTTAGTTTTCAAAACAAAATCCTCAGATCTTTGGATCTTTAGATCCTTTATTTGATTTGTTTTTGGTGATTTCTTAGACTTTTTAGTCTATAAACTCCTTTTTGATCATTCCTTTTTGGTTATCTAAAAAGTTTTTCTTTCTTTCGGCTTATTGTTTGTTCTCACATCCATTTCACTGGCATAACTTTTCATTTGATCAGTCCTTGTTCTTGTACTTGGAACGGCTTTTGAACGGGACTGATTAAACTGATTGTTCATTTCTTTTTGTTGTTTATGCCAGTTCTTGCAAGGTGAGATGGGTTATCACAAACTAAACAACATTTTCTTCTATGAATACCATAGAACTCATCCTAACTATAGTATGGTTTCTGCGATGGAAAGGTGATCCTTGGAAGGGAACATGATTGTAAAAGCTATTTGGTCCATAATGACACTTATGAAAAGCATTTGCATATTTAGAGTTAATGTAATTTTCTTGATAATGACCATAATAGTTGTTATCATAGAATTTGTTATCATAGAGTTAACATAATTTTCTTGATAATGACCATAATAGTTGTAATTTTCTATTCCCATCACAACTCATGTCCTTTTCCACCGATTCACTTTCTTCTACAGAACATGCCGAACAAGATGAATCACCATTAGAATCAATAGGCGCATTGAATCAATTGATTTTAAATGGGAGGAACATATATATTTGGTTTTGGCACATGACAAACTCCATAGCCCATTTCATCCTCAGAAAGGGTGTTGAAACTAGAGTGAGGTAGGGATGTGTGGTTGTCATTGAAAGGCAGTAGAATTGCCAAAAATTCATATCCCAAACCAGTCTTTTGTTTCACCTCCATCGATGCTCCAATGATGCCATTTGACTTATCAAATGCCATCTCAAATTTGTCCAGGGTTATTTTTCTTTGAGACAGTTCTAGTTTAAGTTTCTCGATATTAGCATTTAACCCGACCATTCGTTTTTCATGAAACTCAACTGTTTTGTTAGATTGAAACAATTTAACGTGCAATTTTGACATGTCATCATTATGAGTTTTCATTCTAGTGGTGTATATCTTATAGACATTTTATATTCCTCATTCAGATGTTTAATGCTTTGATTTTCTTTAATCACATTAGCATTATATGCTCTATAGAATTTTACCTTATTTATACAAGCTTGAGTGCAAAGATTTTTGTGTACCTCGGGAATTTCAGGAGTGTGTGGGTTTCCTCCTGGGGCAGAGCTTGAAGTAGCTTTGTCTTCATTCACAAACGTCATTCCAGCCATATTCAATGGGTTTGCCAGCCCAGTGAATTGATGATCCTCCCAACCTGGTGAAGTTGATTCAGCAGACTGAGTGATAAGGGCTTTGGTGCTTGAGCTTGAGTTCTCTTTGTTGGAACTTCCTTGACCGATACTTAGAACTCTTTGACCTGATTCTGACCCATTGGCCTCTTATCATTTTCCTTTCCACTTTCCTTGTCAGAGACTTTGGTGATCTTGATGTCGTTTGCATGTTTTGATGGATTGGTGCATTCTCTTGCAAAGTGTCCTAGTTCATTGCAATTGTAGCAACAAAGCCGATCCTTATCAAACCCGATAATCTTGCTATTGGAGTCTCTAAAGAATTTTTTCCATATTTATTCATGAAGTTTGTGGCCCTGTGAACTGTCATGGCCATATGGGTTTTTGTTAATGCCAAGAATATCGCCTTACTGAAAGGACAGAGGTAACAGATTTCCTTGCATCAATTCTTCATGATTGGCCATAAATGCATGGAATAGTAAGATGTGACAATCATCAACTAGAGCGGACTGACTTGAACCGCTGACATTGGTGTTTCCTGACTTGTGTATCCCTTGAGCTTTGAGAGCTTGTTCAACAGCTTTGTTAGCATCATCTTGGAATGAATTTGAGTTAGATGAAATTGGTTGACTTGCTGAAGTATTGAAGGATTTATTGTTATCATTTTGAGCAGAGTGTAACTTAACAACATCAATGGGATGAATGGTTGGATGTGATTGACTAAGGAAAGCATAACTAATTCCAGAACCTGTAGAAATCCCAACTTGATTCAGAGAGCGAACATGATTGTTCAACCTAAGTCTGTCATCCATTTAAAGAGACTTAATGGTGGAGATCAAGTATTGCAGAGAAATGACACTCAGATTGGTTGTTCTCTTGATGGTAATGACACTGCTATTCCAAGTGTAATGTAGTGAAATCAGTAGCTTCTGGTTAATCTCTAACATGTCATTGTTGATTCCAGCACTTTTCATCTTGGTAATCAACTTCTCAAATCTCCCAATGAGATTTCCAACAGTTTCTCCTAGAACATGGTTAAACATGTTGAACTCTCCTTTCAACATTTCCTTTCTACTATTTCCCATCTCCAGATTGCCTTCAAATTTCTCAACCACGGCATCCCAATGTCCTTTAGTAGTGGTGTGTTCTCTCAACTTTTAAGCTATATCAGCAGATAGACACACAATGAACACACCATAAGCCTTTTCATCTTCAAGAAGCGGCTTTTTATCATCATCCTCAGAGGTTTTGTGGTTGTTCCAGCCTCATTTTCCAACATTTGACAACTTTTCAACATCTCGAGATTATTTCCATCTTCTTGAAGAAGTTAGGAATGAAATAGTTTATGTCTAGAAGCTCTCAGTACAAACGGATCAAATTTGAAGTTGATCGAATATGGGTGGAATGAATCGAATCGATTTACGAAAGGAAACGAATCGAGTTTGAAAATGGATCAAAACTAATTTACAAATGAATCGAGTCGAATTCAATTCGATTCAATTTGTTTGAGATTTCGATTTGATTGAAATCAGAAATTCGATTCAATTGATTTTATAATGTCGATTCAATTGGTCTGTATCTTCGATTCGATTGATTTGATTCAAATAGAATTCCAGAAATTAAGGATTTCACCTTTTGAACGTATTTTCACACAAGTACACTTTTGACTATTTTTGGAAACTAGATTAGAACCAAATGAACAGTTTATCAATCTTCAAACACAAGTTTCTATCCACACAAACACAATTTCACAAACCCGAATGATTTTAAGAACACTTTTAACACTTATTTCAATCTTGTAAACATTCCTACAACAACAAGTGAACCCGAAACGGATAAAACAACTAGTTCTTGAATCAATATATAACTACAAGCTAGCAGAAATCACTTGTAGCCAGGTGAGATCTCAAATCTTGTTGGTGTGGTTATTATTGCTGAAAAAGGAAAGGAAGGAGAGTTGGTGAGATGTTGTGGATAAGATTTTGCAAAAGGTTGTGAAGTTCATGGGCACACTCTCCTATTTATAGTAAGAGCATGCCATGTCTCATTCTATTATAAACGGCCCAATGGGCTTAATATCACATAAAGGAAAAGGAAAGCTAACAACATACGTCGTGAATATATCAAACAAATACAAAGAGTAATATGTAAAATAGGCCCCTACAAATTTGTTGGGATTGTTAATGAGAGTAGAACAACTGATCTAGCTTACACTGATCTTGACCTCAACAAAACGTTGTTGTCCTCTCTTCCCAGAGAATGATACACTAGTGTAAAATTCATCAGAAAGGATAACAACTTTGAAAACATGAAGCTAGGAGATGTGATTGCAATCTAGAGAGATTGAAATGATTGATAATAAAATCCTAGCTAAGAGCTATACTAGCTTTCCTTTACTAATGATTTGATTGCTCTAACTCAAGAAACTTACAAATTTCTTCAAGTAATGAAATTAAGGATCAAGTTGTTATGTATGCATAGTACTTTGTTGTTCTAAATACAATAAACAACCTACATGAAGTAGTCCAAGACAACCAGTAAGTGATAATGCAGAACAAGAGAAACATGTGAACTATTCATCAAATCACAATTAAAACCAAGTGCAAGTTCGTGAGGTCAAGGCACTATTTTCTCTCTTCACAGAGTCCTACAATGCTCTTGTTGCATTGAACCTGCTTCACACAAGTATAATTCCGGATAATCTTAAACATATCCATTCATTTAATTTTGTAGATATGGACATTAAATGGCAGAATGCAATGTTGGAATTAAGATCAAAGAGGTTCTATAACATGGTAGGCAAGATTAGCTTTGTTAATCCCAATGAGAGGGTTGGTTTTGATAAGTAAGTTTGTGTGTTACAACTGCCAACAAGTTGGACACTTTACGGAGAGTGCAACAAACCAAGAAACAACAACTCTCAAGGAAATAACTTCAATAACAATCAAAGTTACGAAAATCAAAACTTTCAGAATCGTGGTTATCAAGTTAATCAAGGCTACAACAACACCAACTTTGGTAACCAAGATTACAATGAATCATATAATAACAACAACAACAACCAGAATCAAAATAATTTTACCAATCAAAGAAACTTACAAGGGCATAATCAATTCCAAAGCAACCAAAATCAATTCATGGGATATCAAAATCAAAGTTACAACAACAATCAGATGTTGAAGAGTCAAGGACCTCATGGTCAGAATTATGGTAATCAGAATCAGCCAATAAGTGCACAACAGAATCAATCCAGAAATGCACATGGTGGTAACCACATGACTCAAACCACCAATGGAGAAAATGTTGGTCAAGCTTCATCTTCAAATTCTGCTGGAAAATGGATGATGGCTCACGATGGAAAATATGATCGGAGAAACCATGCACCTGACATTATGCAAGCCAACTGTGCATTTATGGAGAAAATTAATGATATTGAATCCTCAAAGGTTAATTTTAAATTTTCTCATACTGATTGTGAACACGTATTTGGAAATCTTGAAGCAAAGAATGCTAGATTAGCAACTGATTAAAACTATCAGACAAGAATGATTGAAATGATGGAAGAATGTGAAAGAAAACAAGATGTAGAGAGAAAGAAATATGAAAAAGATACAATTGTGTTCAACTACATCCAGAAAGATCACAAGGGAGAGGTTGATGTGGGTAAAAAGAATGTGTACAGAAGCCAAAGAAGAACTTGTGGAAGCACAAGTTCATATTTAATTATTAAAGAACTTAGTAGAAACTGAAAGTATTGTAGACAAAATAAGTCAAGAAAAGACTAAGGAGAAGTACAAATATATACATCCACCTTTCAATGAACACAATTTTTAAATATTGATAGAGAGCAGAGAGAAGGTTTCTAGATTCAGTTTAAGAATCTTTCAAGACCAAGATCAACACCAAGAAAGAAAGTTGATACTGAAGGAAGAAAATTATTTATTGAGAATAAGCAAGCACGACATTTGTGGAGATCCTTCACTACAACCAAATAAAAGTAGACCAAGTGATGCTTGGTTACGATGTCTGTATATCAGACAAGGTTAACAACCCCACATAATTTTATATAAATACAAAGAAACCTTTGATTAATCTTGTATTCGTCGATCTTGTTTATCAATTCCTCTCAAGAGATGAATCAAGAGCCAACACATATATGGTTTAATTAATAGATATGATTAGAAAACAACACACATATGGGTTAAAGTGATTTATTGTTATGTTTGGGTTATATTATAATATGAAGTATTCTTTTTGTGGGAAATATAAGAAATAATATTGCCTATTGATTTTGGACTTGTATGGTTGAGATTAGTTTAGAAAGAAATCTAGTGGGAAATAATGGCAATTGCATAAAAGGAATAACACATTCGTTCCTTAGACACTGTTGCATGAGACCCCAATTTCACCCATAGAAGTTCGATCCTTTCTTGGTCTTGCTGGTTATTATCGTCAATCCTAAACTTTTCCAAGATTTCCCTGCCTCTCACTACCTTAACATATAAGGGTAAACCTTTGAGTGGGGGGTAAGAAAGATGAAGTTATTCAAACCTTATAGTGTATGCTTTGCGATGCTCCTATCCAAGCCCTCCCTGAGGGAAACGAGGATTTGGTTGTCCATTGTGATGCCTCAAATCAAGGTCTCGCTTGCATTCTCATGCAACGAGGAAAGGTTATCGCCTAAGAGTCACGACAACTTAAGGTTCATGAAAGTAATTATACGATGCACGACCTCGAACTTGGTGTCATTGTATTCGCGTTGAAAATTTGAAGACACTATTTGTATGGCACGAAATGTGTGGTGTTCACCGATTAGAAGAGTCTTCAACATATGAGACAACAATGATGGGTTGAACTCCTTAGAGACTACCATTACGTAATGCATTACTATCCTGGTAAGAACACGTGGTAGCTGATGCCCTTAGTTATAGTACCTATATTAAAAAGCATTATTCTCTAAAGCATAGTAATTCAAATAGATCTTCAGCTCCGTATCTTTGAGGCTCAACACATCTCCATCACCGAAGGCAATATTTACAAAGAGATGTCGTGTGGTGCTAAACTCAAAATCAAAACCGAGCGTGATGGTTTGCTCCATTTCCTTAATCATTTATGGGTCCAAGATCGTGACAACCTTCGCACATTTATAATGGATGAAGCTAACAAGTCGCGATATTCTATCCACCCTAGTACGAATAAAATGTATTTCGACCTTCGAACGACCTTCCAGTGGCCTGGATTGAAGAAAGACATCGTCATCTATGTCGGAAAATGCCTAACCTGTGTCAAGGAAAAATCCGAGCATCAAAAACCTTCTGGTTTGCTTGTGCAACCTTTCATTCCAGTGTGGAAGTGGGAGAACATTACTATGAACTTCTTCACAAAACTTCCAGCCACTAAGAGGCAACATGATAGTATTTTGGTAATAGTTGACCGATTGATCAAATCAGCTCATTTCATTCTCATTCGTGAAACGATTTTGACCAAACAACTCGCTCAAATCTATGTCAATGAGAATTTTTTTGTCGCCATGGTATACCCTTGAGTATTATCTCTGACTGTAATGGTCATTTTGTGTCTCATTTTTGGAAATCTCTTTAAACCGCTTTAGGAACTCGTCTAGATCTTAGCATCGATTAGCATCCTCAAACGGATGGTCAGTCTGAACGATCCATTCAAACTGTTGATGATAAGCTAAGAACTTGTGTGCTTGATTTTGATGGTAATTGGGATACTCACCTTCCATTGGATGAGTTTTCGTATAATATAGTTATCATTCTAGCATCAAAATTGTTTCATTCGAAGCACTCTATGGTCGCAAATGCCGCTCAACTATCTATTGGAACGATATCGGTGAAGACCAACTCACTAGACCCGAAATGGTACAAGATACCATCTACAAAATCACCCAAATTCATAACAATTTGCTCGTTCTATGAGCTGTCAAAAGGCTTAAGCCAATAAGAGACGACGACCCTTGGAATTAGAAGTTGGTGACCTTGCTCTTTTCAAGGTTTCACCTTGGAAAGGAGTAATTCGTTTCGATATAAATGGTAAACTAGCACCCCGTCTTGTTGGTCGGTTTAAAATCTTCGAGCGAATCAAAGATGTAGCCTACCGACTTAAGCTTCAGCAAGAGCTCCAAGGCATCCACGTTGTGTTTCATATCACAAATCTTCGAAAGTGTTTAGCCATGGAAAACCTTCATATCCCTCTCTATGAAGTGTGTATCGATAAATCAATGCACTTCATTGAGAGACTGGTAGTGATAATGGATCGAAAGAATTTCGAAACCAGGCTTAGCCGAATCCCTTTAGTCAAAGTTCATTGGGAATCCAAGTGCGATGCATAGTTCACTTGGGAACGTGAAGACCAGATGAAGTCTATGTACCCGCATATTTTTTCTATGGATGTTAACACCTAATTTCGGGACGAAATTTCCTAAAAGTTGGGAAAAATGTGACATTCGTCAAATTTGTATTTGTATTTGAATCTGATTACCCGCATAGTTTTATAATTCAGATCTTGGTTCCTTAATAAAGTTGAGTATTTAGTAAGTATTTGTGTTTATCATGTTATTGTATTGTTATACAAGTGTTAGACAAGTCAAGTCTTATGTATTTTGAGTCATTATTGCGTTTAAACCAAATTAGAAGGACCATTTGTGCAATATTTAAATATTTCGAGATTTTGGTTGCTCCACGTAGCACGAAGGACTTAGGTCAAATATGTCGCATAGCGCGATGGAGCTAGAACCTCGTCGAGAACCAACTTGGTTCCGCTATGGATTGAAGCCCTCTCTGGCCCGTCGCGATACGCGATTAAGCCATCTATTATGGATTTTGGTTCAAAAATCTATTTTAAAGCTTTAAACGCCAATTTAAATTATCTTTAACTCATATTATTGTTATAAAACATGTTTCAACTATCAAAAATATGTTTCAACTCAATTAATTAAGTTTAATGATCAATTTAAAATTTTTATCAACAGTTAAACACTCAAGACCAATTTAAATCAGCTTTGCAACCTCCTTGACGATTTGACCTAACCGATGTATTAGGAAGATTGGAATCTTTTCAACCTCCTCAGAAATCGCTTAGTATGAAACCGAGCACACTAGGACATCCTAGCAGGGTTTTACTTAGCCGAGCATGATATTTTGCCTATCGGGCAGAGTTATCTTCTAGAAATCTTCTTTAGTGAATATCCGAGAAGGGTTCACTATGTCAAGCAAGGTTGTTCTTCAAGGCCGAGCACAGTTTGCTTCCTAGCAGACCCTTGGTCTAACCAAGCTTTTGAAGCCAAGTATCTGGAAGATCTAGCAAGGTATTCTTTAATAAACAACGGTCCGAGCAAGCTTGATGAAAGATGAATTATCCTAAGGACACATCGGGCAAGGTTCAATTCAGGCCATCCAAGCACGCATTACCTTTCTCATAAGCTACTTACTATCAAGGAGTTGATAGGACCATTAGAAGAACAAGTCTGCTCGTTGGATCATATCGGGAAAAGTTGGATATGATCAAGAAGACTGAAGTCTGCTGAGTAAAAGTAAAGTCTACCCGGGAACTGTTCCCTAACACACTTGAAGGTTACCAGGTTTAATCCAGGGCTAAAAGCACCGTGCATACTCGGAAAAGACAAGTGATACAAAGTCTGCCCGGAAGACCTGTTTTTGCACTTAGTATAGTTTTGAATATGTAATCTGATTATGTTCTAATCATTAGGGTTTCTAGAAGGAATGACAACTGTCAGGAGGTGGCAGACATATAAAAGGAATAATTTAGGGCACACCTCCTGCAGCTAAAAATACGGATTTGCCTTTACACTTTTCAGATAAGATCGAATATTCCTGATTGAGTGTGATGGCGGTCCTAGGTTATCATTTAATATACATTCCGACAAGAAACCCTAATCGATTATCATTTGTATGAATTGCTTTATATAAATGGGAATCTTTTGAGTTATTGTTTGTGTCTGTTACCTTTATTAACCTATTAGCAACAGATCTTGTTTGTTTCTGATTCCGCCGTTTACAAAAAAGAATCATTCCTTATTTAGCAATCCGTCATTAACCTTCTTGTTGACACAATATGTGTGGGTTATGACATTGTTATTGAATATTAAGTGATTATACGGGACAGACAAGTGGTATCAAAGCTTGTTGATTGCTAATTTGGAAGATTTGTTGCTGATTGAAGATCTGAAGAAGAACAATGACGTAAGCAAAGCACTGTTCCATTGGAGAGTGACGTCAGCTGCTCTGTTCTTCTTTTCCGTCCAGATCTACAAACATCCGGTGTTTTCTTTTCCTTATTTTAGTTAAAGTTTACATCTTTAGTATCATTTCTTGTTCCACTCGGACCAGATTCATCAGATCTGAGGATTTTATAGTCAGATCTGATTATTTTCATTTGAAAACTTGACTTTTACTCTGTTTCTGTTTTTCAAACCATCAAAATGGCTGGTCTTGAAGAACAAGAAGTGTCCACTAACAAAATACATAGACTTTATGGGCAGGAAAACTTCTTGTTCCACTCGGACCAGATTCATCAGATCTAAGGATTTTATAGTCAGATCTGATTATTTTCATTTGAAAACTTGACTTTTACTCTGTTTCTGTTTTTCAAACCATCAAAATGGCTGGTCTTGAAGAACAAGAAGTGTCCACTAACAAAATACCTAGACTTTATGGGCAGGAAAACTTCACCAAATGGAAAGTTCTATTTGAAGCGACTGTGTGCTACAATGATGTAGACATGTGGAACTCAATCCGAAATGGACCACAAGCCACTGATGGTGCTGCTACTGGTGTTGTAAGAGATAGGTTGAGGAAAGTGGATGACAGGGCCTTAGCAATGATAAAGCTAGGACTGTCTTGGGAAATACTTACCAAGGTTGCTCATCATCCCACCGCAAAGGCAATGTATGATGCAATTCTTGAAATGTTCGAGGGAAACACTGAGCTCAAGAACATAAAGAAACAAAGGCTCAAGCAACAGCTTGAGAGGTTTAAATACAAAGATGGAGAAAGGTTGAAGTCCATCCTTGAGAGATTCTTGGCAATTGTGAATAACCTCCGAACAACTGACTATGTCATGACTGATTTTGACCTGAACACCAAGCTGCTCAACTCAATGCCTAAGGAATGGTACACTGCCTGCAAATTCATCCTCCAAAAGCCCAACTTTAATGATTTGAAAGTAGATGATGTAGCATGCTTTCTTCAGGCTGCAGAAATTGAAATGATCGAAAATGAAATGATCAAAGAAGAAAAGCCCTGTTTCAATGTTTCTAATGCATTGATTTCACCCTTGGGAAACTTGTCTACCAAGAACCAACAACAAATTCCCATCATAGAGGAACCAACAGAACACGGTGTTGATACACCTAGATCATTTGTTGGAGGTAGCTCAAGTCATCATGGAAATTAGACAAGGTTCAATGTCCAACTTATTGAAGAAAATGACACTACCTCAATGGCAGGTGGACATTTGCCTTACTCTGGTGGAAACAATGGTCAAGCAAATGACACTCAAGCACTCTTCTCAATGTTCACTAAGTCATATAAAGCATTTGTTGCTAAGAACTTAATCCATACAAGTGTCATCCAATATGACTTGGAACAAATAGATGCTGATGACCTTGAGGATATGGATTTGAAATGGCAAGCTGCAATGCACTGAGAAGCAAGAGGCTATTTAATAGCAATGGTAGATCATTGGTCTCTAGGCCAAATGAAAGGATTGGATTTGACAATTCAAAGGCTATTTGTTACAACTGCCAACAGCCTGGACATTTTGCTAGGGAATGTAACCAGCCCAGAAACTTTCAAGCTAATCAGTTTCAAAATCAACAGCCAAGAAACCAAATGCTATATCAACAAAATTATCAGCAGAATCAGAACAGAAACAACAACTTCAACAACTTTCAATAGCCCCAAATGAATAATCAACAAGTTGTTCCTCAAAATCAAAACTACCAAAGGAATCAATTCCCTCAAGCTACTCAAAACAACCTCAACAGACCCAATCAAACTCAACCAAGAAATCAAGGGAATGTTGCTGTTGCTGCACAACAAGATGGTGATTTTGATTGGAGTAATCATGAAGATGACATCAAAGCTGCTAATGTTGCATTCATGGCAAAGATTGAGAATGAGGCTGGAACATCATCATTTCAGGTACACTCATCATCTATCACTGACTTAAATGAAACAATTACTGCTTTGAATATGAAAATAGGCAAGCTAGAGGGTGAGTGTGTTGGGTTTTAACAAGATTATCAAAGTGATAAAATCCCTATTTTACCAAAAACGCAGAGGATATAAAAGTTTTAAATCTTGTTAATATGATATGTATAAAACCAATTTTAAACATGCAAAACCCAAACCCGGATCCAAATACGAATTACACACTATCAAATACATGCATGTCACTATAAGTCCATGCATGTTACTACTACCTTTCAATATGACAAAACCGGGTGAAAGAGATGATGATTGAAAGGTAAGAACTTGAATATGGAAGCTCCTCAAGCTAGCATACCCCAAGCTTCAACAACACACCACTTCTAGCTAGGATTTGCACTTGAAATTTTCTTCTTCTTTTCTTATGTTGGATAAAAATACCCAAGAGAGGAAGAGAGAAAAGTTTACTTGGAAATTATGTGTGTTATGAAAGAATGAAAGAGAAAGACTTGGTTTTATTTAAAGGCATCTTTCTCTCCACCAATAATAACCATTGCGTGTCTCCACTCACCTTGCATGTCTCCACTCAAACATATAATAATATTACATTTGAAAGAGTTATTATCTTTTTCTTTTATAAAACTTTAAACATATATATATATATATATATATATATCCATACATATATACTTTTATAAGTTTATAACTTATAACTTATAAAACCTATTATATGTTAAGAGACATGCTTGGTTATTATTATTCACATATTGTTATTTAACCAACTTAAATAACACTATGTAATGTTCTTTCATAAAACATAAATCATCCATATGATTTGTTTATTACACAAGTACATTTTATTTAGAAACCCCTTTCCAAATAACTCAAGTGTTAATATTCATTTGTTATGATCACATCATATATGAACGAATATTATCGGTGTTTGTCTAGCTTGTTATTGGGTATGACCCGACTTGGATCATAACGTACTAGCCACATCAATTTAATATGTCTCTTGGGCAGACCGAGTCCAACAATCTCCCACTTGCACAAGATACATAAAAGATTGATGCAAGTAGAAAATACCGCCTAACTACGGTTTACTACCCCTAATACGTATGACGAAGTGCCATTCAATAACATCATCCCTTTCAAGTCCCATACTTGAAAATGATTTAGGTGAAACTATCATTTATCCTTTTGCCACAAATGTCATGTTAAATCCAAAGACACAGAGTGATCATTCTCTGTTGATTTAACTTGTCATGCCTTAGACATTTAACTCTCAACGAATAAGAGGGACAAATCCCATATTGACAACATATGTCTCTCACTATCACCTTGTACTATACTTGAGCTTAGCCTTATGTACTGACATATTTCAGAGCAGCGAATAACTAAGTCAAAGCATAATAGTCGATGAATATCAAGACCCAATATGTATCTCAGGTCAGAGGATACTATGAAGTTCACCTTTACTCAAATTTACTTATGATCACAAATCCCAAGGATTCCATGCAGTAAAATTGAGAGCGGGTCAGTCCAATATTTATCCCATAAATATCTATGAACCTTGGCAGCAACCCTTTGCTATATTCATACCTCATGAATATCTACCAATCCAAGTTCATAATAGTCTTACTTTCACATTTGGTCCCACAAATATGAATGACTATGGACGTTTAGAATAATTCAAATTATTCACGGATTTAAACATACTAAAATGGAACATAACTCAAGAACATGACCATAACCAAAACCATATGATTGAGTTAAAATAAAATTGTTCCAATATCCAAATACAAATTTTGATCAAATCCAATCACTAGAATATCGAAGTCCTAAGGCGCAAGTATGACTCTCATGCTTCGGCCTTTCAAGGAGTTTCGTGAGTGGGTCCGCAATGTTTTGATCAGTGTGAACTTTGCGAATACATATCTTTCCCTTTTCAACTTCATCCCTTATGTAGTTGAATCTCCGCTCAATGTGCCTAGTCTTTTGATGTGCGCGGGGTTCCTTGATTTGAGCAACCGCACCCTCGTTGTCACAAAAGATCTCTAGAGGGTCCTGAATGGTACGAACCACTCCTAGATCGGCAATGAACTTTCTAATCCATGCAGCTTCTTGAGCTGCCAGGGAGGCGGCGATGTATTCAGATTCAGTGGTGGATAAAGCTGCCACGTTTTGTTTTGCACTCTTCCATGAGACAGCACCACCATTGAGAACGAAAACGTATCCCGATTGTGATCGAGAATCATCTCGATCAGTTTGGAAACTCGCATCAGTGTAACCCTTTACAACGAGTTCCTCCTCACCAGAGCCATATATTAGAAACATATCCTTAGTCCTTCTAAGGTATTTCAATATGCTCTTAACAGCCATCCAATGGCTAGTTCCTGGATTTTGTTGGTATCGACTTGTCATGCTCAAGGCGCATGACACATCCGATCTAGTGCAAATCATGGCATACATGATGGATCCTATAGCAGATGCATATGGGATACCACTCATTTTGTCTTGCTCATCCTTTGAGCTTGGACATTGAGAAGCACTCAACATCGTTCCTCTTTGAATAGGTACCAAACCTTTCTTAGAGTTTTCCATCTTGAACCTTTTCAAGGTCTTGTCAATGTATGCACTTTGATTCAAACCTATCAACCGCCTTGATCTATCCCTATAGATTCTTATTCCCATAATATAGGAGGCTTCACCAAGATCCTTTATGGAAAAACAGCTTCCAAGCCAGGCTTTCACACCTTCCAAGGTTGGAATGTCATTTCCAAACAGTAATATGTCATCTACATATAATACCAGAAAGGTTATGATGCTCCCACTAGCTTTCTTATACACACAAGCTTCATCAGCGTTTTTGATGAATCCAAATTTCTTAACTTCATCATCAAAACGGTGATTCCAACTTCTGGATGCTTGTTTCAATCCATAGATTGATTTCTTCAACTTGCATACTTTGTTAGGATGTTGTGGATCGACAAAACCTTTAGGCTAAACCATATAAACATCTTCATTAAGATGCCCATTTAGAAAAGCAGTTTTGACATCCATTTTCCATATCTCATAGTCATAATATGCGGCTATGGCAAACAATATCCTTATAGACTTTAGCATCGCCACAGGCGAGAAAGTTTCATCATAATCAACCCCTTGAGTTTGAGTGAAACCATTTGCTACAAGTCTAGCTTTATAAGTATCCAAGTTTCCATGCATATCAGTTTTCTTCTTGAAAACCCACTTACTTCCAACCAGCTTGGAATTTAGAGGTGGAGCAACCAAGTCCCATACTTGATTGTCATGCATGGATTGCATCTCAACATTCATGGCTTCTAGCCATTTGTCACAATCAGATTGCGACATTGCATCTCGATATGTGGTGGGTTCATCCGAATCAACCACGTAGCATCCATCCATGAAAAATCCATATCTCTCAGGTGGGGTGCTAACTCTACCAGATTTGCGAATGTTTTGTGTGTTTTGATCAACCATTTTATCATCCTCAACAACCTCTTGTTGATTGCTAGTGTCAACCAAACGTGTATCGGCTTGTAGTTCTCGATCCTCTTCGAGTTCTACAGTTCTATCAGTTCCATCCATAAGGAACCTTCTTTCCAAGAACTTAGCCTTTCGAGCTATAAACACTTTATGCTCGCTTGGATTGTAGAAATAATATCCCATCAAATCCGTGGGATATCCTACAAATATACACTTAGTGGATCGACATTCAAGTTTGTCAGGGGTGTAGATCTTAACATAAGCCTCACAACCCCATACCTTTAAATATGAAAATTTTGGAGCCTTTCCATGCCATATTTCAAAAGGTGTCCTATCCACTTTCTTGGTTGGTGCCATATTTAAAATACGGGTAGCAGAGATCACAGCGAAACCCCAAAATGATAGAGGTAATGAGCATCTAGCCATCATGGATCGAACCATGTCCAATAAAGTTCGATTTCTCCTTTCGGACACACCATTATGTTGTGGTGTTCCAGGTGGAGTAAGTTGTGAGACAATCCCACAACTCCTAAGATGTTCTAGAAACGCATCATTAAGGTATTCACCTCCTCTATCGGAACGTAGTACTTTGATTGTTTTGTTGAGTTGATTTTGTACTTCATTTTGGAAGACTTTGAACATTTCAAAGGCCTCATTTTTGTGTCCTAACAAGAACACATACCCATAGAGACTATAATCGTCGGTAAAGGTAATGAAGTATCTTTCACCATTTCTTGTCATTGTCCTAAAAGGTCCACATACATCCGAATGTATGATACTTAATAAGTCTTTCGCCCTTTCATTTGTTCCATTAAAGGGTTCTTTGGTCATCTTTCCCAATAAACAAGATTCACATTCATCAAATGAATCAACATTTGATTTTAAAAGACCATTCTTTCGAAGTGTATGAATACGATTCTTGTTTATGTGACCAAGACGACAATGCCAAAGAAAAGTATTACTCAAATCCATTTTGAGTCTTTTGGTGTTAGCTTGGTACAACGAGTTATCAATGTATGAGTCATCATGAATTAATTCATAAATGCCATAAAACGGCATCGCTTTAAAATAAAAGATATTATCCATGAAAACATAAATACCATTATCAACAAACTTAAAGTCATAACTAGATTGTCTTAATACAGAAACAGAGATAATATTCCTAGTCAAACTAGGGGAATATAAAATGTTTTTCAAAACAATTTCCAAACTATTTGGAAGCTTTAAAACATAATCTCCTCGGGCTTGGACGTCAACCTTTGCTCCATTGCCCATGAAGAGACTTATATCTCCTTTCTTCACCTCATTTCTTCTTTTGAACCCCTGCAATGAATTGCATATGTGAGTTCCACATCCGGTATCCAATACCCATGTGTTAGAAGAAATAATATTAAGATCAATGTGAATCATGAAAGTTGTACCTGAGGTTTGCCCCGAATCCCTCTTAGCTTTCAACTCCTTGAGATAGGTCGGACAGTTTCTCATCCAATGACCCATCTCACCACAACCAAAGCACGGATCCTCAGCGCTAACCTTTAGCTTCTTTGGCTTTGGCTCCGCCTTTGCCTTTCCCTTGAACCCCTTCTTGACTTGCCCCTTACCAACGGCAACCTTTGCTTTTGGTTCCGGGTGATGGCTTTTCTTTGAGCCACCCTCATTGATCGCAAGAACGGGTAAAACCTTTTTACCCATGCCGGCCTCGGCTGTCTTAAGCATTGCGTGAATCTCACCAATGCTTTTGTCCCATCCATTCATGTTGTAGTTCATGACGAATGTCTCAAACCTTTTAGTTAAGCCATTTAGGATTAAATCCGTGGCTAACTCTTTTGAGACGGGACAGTTAAGCCGTTTAAGCCGATCAATGTGGCTCTTCATCTTAAGTACATAAGATGAAACAGATTGGGTTTCTTCCATATGACATGCATGAAGCGCTCGAACCGTTTCGAATCGCTCAACCCGAGCTTGAGTAAGGAACATTTCCTTAAGTTGGGTTATCATGTCATACGCCCCATGATTCTCGAAATCCTTTTGGATCTCCGGAATCATTGTTCCCAACATGAGGCAAGAAACTTGCACCGAATCCTCGGTGTATTTTAACCAATCCGCATAGGCATCCAAGTTATTGACATCGGGTTCATCGGGAATAGGATCGTCTAAAATATAAGACTTCTTTTCTTGCTTGAGAACAATTCTCAAGTTTCGATACCAATCCATGAAGTTGTTAAAGTTTAGACGATCCTTATCCAGAATGGATCTTAGTGATAGATTATGCACGTGTGGGATAATTGCGTTCGGTGCGTTGTTTGTGGCCATCTAAAAGAATTTTAACAAAGTTCAAATTAGTATTTTCGATATTAATAAAATTTTAATCTTTAATACCCTTTAAATGTCTCCAAGACAGTTATTGATTAAAATCTAGAACCCAACGTTTCATTCAAATAGTAGTTAGGTGACCTTTATCCTACTATTCGAATTAACAAGGTAGTCAACGTTTGACAATTGCAACCCTTTGCAACTTCTAGTTTTATGGGATCGGTTAAACATCATATGTTTAGTTGGTATGTTAAATCCCATCAACACCTTTGAACGCCATGTTAAGGTGATCCTATAGTCATGGTTTCAAATCAAGTCGTCCTACTTATACACACGTGTGAGTTTACTCATACAAGTGGTTAGGTGATCCTAATGCCAAAAGTACTTGTAAAATCACCTTAAGATCACAAGTTTTCTTAAAAGTGCTTAGGTGATCCTAACTCACTTTCAAGTCTACAAGTGACTTAAGTGTCGTATAAAAGGATGGTGTTTAACTTGTTTTTAAAAAGGGATTTTAGTTTTCTAAATTCTAGATTGGAAAACTATTTATTGTACCTTTCATTTGCATGCATTCAAATGTATGGTACTTAGTTGAAAAACCCATTTTCAAAGTTCCAATTAATAAAACCCATTTTTATTATGAAATCATTAGTTACTAAAAAACCAATTTTTATTACCTAACGATTTCTAAGGAACCAATTTTATGCTAGTTGATTTTAAGTTGTTAAGCAAACCATATTGCAAATACTAAGTAAATCAACCATGCAAGCACAAAATATACACAACCACAAGTTCATAACCATAGCCTCCTAATATTGACCACACTTGTTGACCGAAGACAAGTGTGTCAAAAAGTCTCTCCTAAGGAACCCAAAAGAACATGCACTTGTGTCGGTGAACTCCCACTTGATTCCGCATCCATATGCTCCAAGTGTTTACTCCCGGTGTTGTGGTATTCATCATTTTATTTGGGCTTCCATCCATGCATCTTCTTTTACAAAATATATCCTAATACATTTTTCTAGTAAAAGAAATACATCTAATCTACTTATTATTACAAGCCATATGAATGAATAAATAGATTACAAACCCAAATAAATATTACAACCAAATCGAATGAACAAACAACCAACACAATCATTCAACCAAACACAAGGCCATGGCTAGGTTATGAACATCTATTACACATCCAAATATGCAATAATACAAGACCAAAATGGTTCCCCTTTTTGCCTCAAAACTTTCGGCCAAAGCTTAAGCAAACCGAAAGTTTCGGGTTTTGTCCAAACAAACTAAACAATCATCCAAATGACTTGGTTTTTCAAGATTACCACATGCATGTAAAGTATAACCTTGAAAAACCACGGGGTAACCAAAACCCCAAAAAGTTTCGGCCAAATGGTGAAACCCACCATAAACCCGAAAAATTTTGGGTCTAATGAAGCATGCATTCGTATAAGAGGCTCTTGATGCCATTGTTGTGTTTTAACAAGATTATCAAAGTGATAAAATCCCTATTTTACCAAAAACGCAGCGGATATAAAAGTTTTAAATCTTATTAATATGATATGTGTGACATCCGACATTTTTAGGTTAACTCTGTTAACTAAACCCAGTTAAATCCTGTTGACTATGTCTATAAACTCAGTTAGTTCTGTTAACTATGAGTATGAACTCTTGTACATGTGATGTCATGTATGCGTATATTTAAGTCAACGTGTCGTTGGTGACTTAAACAAGGATAAGTGACTAATTATAACTAGGATAATAAACTCGTCTTGCATGTTATAATAAACATGTCATATAACATGTATGATAAGTATAATGTGCTATGTGATTAATATGTTATATTATGATTATTACATAATGATGTGATTGTAAGTAAGCTAAATGATTAAATAGGTTATATTGTATGTCATGTAACATGTTTATTATTTAAATGGAACCTTAGGTTATGTTACATAGGAAATGTTTATTAAAATATGTAGCATGTCACACATGAGTTAATAAAAGTTAACCTAAGAAATTTTAATCATTAAATCAATCATAAAGGGTTGTTAATAACAAGGAGGTTACAACTATTGGATGCCAACACCTTTTCCTTTCCCTTTTCCTCTCTCTTTGGCCGTGATACTCACACACACACACATACTCTCATTTTCTTTCATACAAACAATCATCTTCTAGTATTTTCTCCATAACACAAGAGTTGGTGATTTTGGTAAACAAGGGTTTAAGCATTTGATCAAGCAAAGTGAGTAGATTATTATGTTTATATGTTTCTTTTTCTTTTAATTCATATCAACCTTGTATCCAAATGGTTGGATCATGAAAGGGGATGATCAAAGTTTGACAAGTAAAAAGGATTTTTGTATGTGTCTTGATTAGTATTTTTGAGTCTTTTATAAATACATGTGTTTTTACTTTTCTTATGAAATCAAATGGATAAAAATAAGACATGAAATTTGATTTGGTAAGAATGTTTCTTGATGATTTTGAATCATAAATGTTTCTTGATGATTTTGAATCAAAAGGATAGAAAAGTTGTGATTTGTAGTTGATTGTGGTTAAAACTGTTTATTGGCAGATTAGATGTTACGGATTTGGATTGTTGATAACTTGATGATATGTTTGAGTGTTTGTTCGATTTTTGATTCTATGAATATGTACTTTGAATCTAGTTTTCAGAAAGTCCGAAATCTTAATTTTTGGACACTGATTGAATACTTTTTATTAATTTAAAAAATCAGGATGCAAATCTAAATTAGAGAAAATAATTCTGAGTTGAGTTGTAAATTTCATAACTTGATGATAAAAATAGATATGGATATAATTCTACTTCTAGGATGTTGTAAATTGAATTAGGAATCTAGTCCAATTGGTCTTGCATCAATTGGACAAATATGGAATTTTTGACAAATTTTTGATTACTGCTGTATTGTTGTAGAAATATAAATCATGTTGTTGTAGTATATGAATATTCTGGACGAATTGGTAAATCCAAAAATTGTGAGAAAAATATATGTTGAACCTAATACTGATGTGTATAGGTGTGATTTATTTGGTAATTTAATTGTGAGTTTTGATTGATGAGAAAAATCGGTTTATGTAGTATAAATTGTTAAAGGTGATAAAGGTGTTGGTTGAATTGAGATAAATGCAAATTGTGATATGTTAGTTGTGGTAAATTAGAACTTTGACTTTTTAAGTCAACTTAGAACTAGTTGACTAAATAGTTAGTCTTGCTTGTGATGTTGTGAAAGTGTATTGATCATAGAATTGCAAGGAATATGGCAAAGTGTGTATACTTGATGATTGATTAAGTGTGACTAGAATTATAAGGTAAACATTCTAAGTCCAACCTTTTAGTCAAAGGTCAATATTTTAGTCAAAGGTCAATATTTTAGTCAAAGGTCAAAACTTTAGTCAAAGTCAACTTTAGTCAAAGTCAACAAAAGTCAAACTTTGGTCAAAAGTCTTTTTAAAAACAATGGGAGATTGTTGGATACTAGTGGTTCTAGGAACCATCCCACAAGTTACTTACGTACTTGCATTTTTAGGGTCTTAGCACGTGACGCATTTTCTTCGGTCGGATTTGTGTAATACCCGAAGCACCAACAAGGTGAGTTTACGGCCCCACTTTTATACTTTTCCTTTGGCGGAGGAAACATGCAAAACTGTTTTACTTTACTTGCACTAAATCTTTACACAACCGTTTGGTTGCTTATAACGTAGTGTTTCTTTGCCATGGAAAGTCCTCACGAACATCGGACCGTTAACTAAGGTTAACTGGCGTGGTAAATTTAAATAGTACTATTGGGTTTGACAAACCCCACCCTGCATTATTCTCGACTGGAGGTCGAACGGGGTGTAACTTTGACCAAACATTGTTATGTTTTGGCAATACTTGACTTGAGGCAATAACTAGTCAGCTTCGGTCGTGATGGAAACATAACACTATGCGGCAACGAGTTAACTAAGTGTAGTTAACCATGGGACACTTTTATTTATAAATGTTTATGAACTGATAGAGCATAACTTACTTTGAAAACCTGTGATCTCACCAACCATATGTGTTGACTCTTTTTAGCATGTTTTCCTCAGGTCACTAGCAAGCACTTGGATTAGGATAACATTGCATGCATGGACTCGCATTGGTTTAAGTTTGAAAACATTTATTTGATATTGGTTTTGCGCTTGTAGCGCCATGAATTATTTAAACTTGTTTAGGAGATGGCTCCCGCACTTTGTTTAGCTTCCGCACTAGCACTTAAGTACTCTGAACATTTTATTTTGATTTGTTAAAACTTTTAAGACCATGTAGATGTCGTTTGGTGTGATTAATGTGTTCGGATCCTGGTTTGTCACCCGCCTTACGGTAAAACTCCGTTAGTGGAAATTTGGGGGTGTGACAATATGTATAAAACCAATTTTAAACATGCAAAACCCAAACCCAAATCCAAATACGAATTACACACTATCAAATACATGCATGTCCTATAAGTCCATGCATGTTACTACTACCTTTCAATATGATAAAACCGGGTGAAAGAGATGTGATTGAAAGGTAAGAACTTGAATATGGAAGCTCCTCAAGCTAGCATACCCCAAGCTTCAACAACACACCACTTCTAGCTAGGATTTGCACTTGAAATTTTCTTTTTCTTTTCTTATGTTGGATGAAAATACCCAAGAGAGGAAGAGAGAAAAGTTTACTTGGAAATTATGTGTGTTATGAAAGAATGAAAGAGAAAGACTTGGTTTTATTTAAAGGCATCTTTCTCTCCACCAATAATAACCATTGCATGTCTCCACTCAAACATATAATAATATTACATTTGAAAGAGTTATTATCCTTTTCTTTTATAAAACTTTAAACATATATATATATATATATATCCATACATATATACTTTTATAAGTTTATAACTTATAACTTATAAAACCTATTATATGTTAAGAGACATGCTTGGTTATTATTATTCACATATTGTTATTTAACCAACTTAAATAACACTATGTAATGTTCTTTCATAAAACATAAATCATCCATATGATTTGTTTATTACACAAGTACATTTTATTTAGAAACCCCTTTCCAAATAACTCAAGTGTTAATATTCATTTGTTATGATCACATCATATATGAACGAATATTATCGGTGTTTGTCTAGCTTGTTATTGGGTATGACCCGACTTGGATCATAACGTACTAGCCACATCAATTTAATATGTCTCTTGGGCAGACCGAGTCCAACAGAGTGTTTTAGAAAGCAAAGCATCATCAATGGGTATCAAGCCAGTGATGTTGTTAGTGAAGAAAAGATCAGAAGTTTAGAAGATGATTGTGTGAGTAGCTATAGAGCTCAACAGAGGTACATTACTAAAATTGATGGGCTGAAAAAGATGTTGAATGAAGAGAAGGTGAAGACACAAAGCTGGAAGTTGATAATGACTTCTTAAAGAATTTGGTATCCACAGGAAACATATATGGCATTTTAAACCAAATTAATGAGAAAGACAAGTATAAGGCTGTTCCACCTCCATTCAACAACAACTTTTTACCCAAAGTTGATAAAGAAAAGAGGGATGGATACCTCCAGCAGTTCAGAGAAGTGTTTCAAGATAGAGAGGAGTTTGTTGATCTATATAAGAAGATTGAAGTAAATGAAGAGGGAGAATATGTTGTGAAGGAAGATGCGAAAGAGGACAAGTCAATTAGAATCCAAGTCTCTGAAGATGAATTTGACTCTGAAGATCTAAATGTTGATGACTTAAGTGACTTGAGTGATCAAATCACTGATGAAGAAATCAAAGCTACTGAAAGAGGTAGAAGGTATAAGAAACCAGACTCAATTGAGAAACTACCACACCTACCACCTGTACCACCAAAGATGAAGAAAATGAATGAAAGACTCAGAAAAGAACATGTGTGTTTTGACATATGCTAAAGGTCTAAAGTGAGCTATAATGCAGTAAGACATCCAAGCAAGGCTATGCTGCAAAGAATTAAAGACAACAACAAGAAGAAAGTAACTGAAACAGTTGTATGTGACAACTTCATTCCAGTGTATCGAATATTTTCAAGTTATGAAGTATTTTACATTGGGGAAGTGGAAACCATGAAAGAATATGAAAAGAGACAGTCAAGGCACAAAGGAAGCCTTGATGAAGAGCCCATGAGTATGAACAAAATTATTTTTGTCAAGGGAAAGGTTGAAAGAAATGATATCAATATTGATGAATTTGTTCCCTTCTCAATTGACTTTGATGGTTCGAAGACTCAAAAGACAATTGGGGTTGATCCACCAAGACCAAGTGAAAGGTTTAAGAAAGGATCTGACACATTGGGGTCAGCTCCTTTCTTAAACCTTTCACTTGGTCAAGGGAAAGGTTGAAAGAAATGATATCAATATTCAAAGGAAAAGTATGGTGCAAGAGATGTGATGAGTATGGTCATCACACTAACACATGTAATGATAGACCCAACTTCAAACCCTTCCATGTTCCAAATGAGATAAAGTTTGGACAAAACTTTGTTCTCTATAAACTGAAATATGAAGAATACTTAGGAAAGGGGAAAGTGAGTGAAAATGAGAAGAAGAATGAGTCTAATCAGCCAGCTGAAAATGAAAGGAAATCTGAAGTGAAATTGAGGAAACCAACTAATAAGCAAAGTAGAAGAAGTCAATCTCCTAAGAAAACTGGGTATGTAAAGAAAAAGAATTTCCAACCATTGAGAATCATTCCCAACAATGACACAAAATCAGTTAAGTCTGATGATTCTCAAGGATCTCCAAACAGTGAAAAGAAAATAAACAAAGGTGTTCTTCCTAGAAAAAAACCTACTGAATTAACTGGAGATGAGAAATTCTTGTTGAAACATGGTTATGAACCTCAAGGGTTTCTTTGGAAACCTAAAGTTAAAAACAAAGAGGAGATAAGCTTGGATGTGAGAGACTTCTCAAGCAAGAGAGACTATGTTGTTCAACAAAGTAACAATGAAGGTTCTGAGTATGAGATCACAACTTCATTTGTGAAAACTCCAAGAGAGTGTGGAAATGAAACTGATGATTCAAATCACATTGAAATTACTCATGAAGACCCTGAACCCATTAAACTCACTCCCAATACTACCATTGAAAATGAAATTGATGATTTGCAAGTTGAAGTAGCTTGCACTGCATTACCAAACTAATCACTTTCTTTGTAATGTGAAGGAACAGTCCACTACAATGAATGAAGTATGGTATTTGGACAGTGGATGTTCTAGGCACATGACTTGTGACAAAAGGTCACTTGTCAACTATGAAGAGAAGTTTGAAGGACCAGTGGCATTTGGAAGTGATGAGAATGGAGGAAAAATTGTTGGAAAAGGAATTTTGACAAATGACAAAGTTACTTTTGACAATGTTTTCTATGTTGAAGGTCTTCAATACAATCTTTTAAGCATATCTCAGATGTGTGATAAAGGTTACAAAGTTGGCTTTGATGATTCACATTGTTTCATCTTAAGGCCTGAGTATGTTATTCCACCTGACATGATCATGGTGATGGCCCCAAGGAATGGAAATTTGTATGAACTTAACATGAAGGATGCTGTTTCTAGGGGTGGCACATGCTTTGTTTCTAAAGCCACTAAAAATGAGTCAAAGTTGTGGCATAGGAAACTCTGTCATGTCAATCTGAAGAACATGAATAAGTTAGTCAAGGGTGAGCATGTCATTGGCTTACCTACAAGAGAGTTTAAATTGGATGACAACTGTGTATCAAGCCAGAAAGAAAAGCAACATAAGTCTTCTCACAAGACTAAACTCATCAACTCAATTGATCAAGTGCTTGAAATGCTTCACATGGATCTCTTTGGTCCTGTGAGTATACCAAGCATTGGGAAGAAAAAATATTGTCTTGTGATCATTGATGACTATTTAAGATATACTTGGGTTTATTTCCTAAGTACAAAGGATGAGGCTGCTGAGTTGATTATGAACTGTGTCAACAGAATAGAAAACAAACTGGATAAAAGGGTTAAGGTGATGAGAAGTGACAATGGTACTGAGTTCAAAAATGGAGTAATTGAGGAATTTTGCAACAACAAAGGAATACTTCAACAACTCTCAGCTCCTAGAACTCCTAAACAGAATGGTGTTCCTGAGAGAAGAAACAGAACACTCATTGAAGCAGCAAGAACCATGCTAGCTGATGCTAATCTACTTGTCACATTTTGAGCAGAAGCCATTAACACAGCTTGTTATGTTCATATTAGGTTACTGATTAACAAAAGTCATAACAAGACTCCATATGAAATTTTCTATAACAGAAAACCCTATATCAAGTTTTTCAAAGCATTTGGATGCAAATGTTCTCTATTGAACACAAAGGATTACTTGAACAAGTTTCAAGCTAAATCCATAGACTGTTTCTTTGTAGGCTACTCTACACACTCAAAGGCCTACAGAGTGTATGTGAAAGATCATTTGGTTGTAATTGAATCCTCAGATGTGGTCTTCAATGAAAACCAATTCAATACAGTTGATGGAGCAACATGGCTCTTTGATTTGGAGAAATTATTCAAGTCTTTCAAGATTTATCTTGAAGACTATGATCAATCCTTTCTCAAAACCAATGTAATTGAAGAGACAAATTAGAAGGCATTGGATTTGGAAATTTTATGGAAGAAAGTTGCATATAAAGAAAAAGAATATACATTTATAAAGGACTCCTCTATAACAGATGTTGATCAAACTCAAGAAGACAATCAAGAAAACAAAGAAGGTCCAGAACAAGATCAAGCAAATAATGTTCAAGACAATCAAGAAGTGCAAGATGATCAAGTTCAAAATGAGGAGAATCCAAGCAACCAAGCTGAAGAAGGGGCAACTGCTACAAATGAAAGGTTTCAAGATTTGTTTGAAAGAATGAACCTTGAAAATACAGGAGTATCCACTTCAGTACAGCATAATCAAGAAGCAACTAAAGGTGAAAATGTTGCACCAGATTTGATCATTGAAGAACCAGAACTCAATGAGTCAAATCTTGACACAACTGTGTCAACTTAAGTGATAATACAAACTCCTTATGTTGAAAAGAATCATACTTCTGAACACATCATTGGTAATATGTATGAAGGAGTTACAAGTAGTCATTCTAAAACTGCAAACATCTGTTTGTACTCCTGCTTTCTATCCCAAACTGAACCCAAGAACATTTTACAAGCATTGAAATACAACAGTTGGGTTCAAGCAATGCAAGAGGAGTTGGCTCAATTCAGAGATCTACAAGTTTGGGAGCTTGTAGATAGGCCAAGAAACAGATATGCAATTGGAACAAAATGGGTGTTCAGAAACAAAAGGGATGAAAGGGGTATTGTTATTAAGAACAAAGCCAGACTTGTAGTTTTGGGATGCCTACAAGAAGAAGGGATTGACTTTGAGGAAGTCTTTTCACCAGTTGCAAGACTTGAAGAAACAAGAATCTTTTAAGCTTATGCTGCCTCAAAGAATATCAGGGTATTCCAGCTTGATGTCAAATCTGCTTTCCTAAATGGAAAGATAGAAGTGGAGGTGTATGTTTCTCAACCACAAGGTTTTGAGGATCCTATCTATCCTAACAGGGTGTATAAATTGAACAAAGCCTTGTATAGACTGCATCAGGCTCCTAGAGCTTGGTATGATGAACTGTCAAATCACCTACTTGAAAATGGTTTCCAAAGGGGAGCCATTAACAAGACCCTCTTTTACAAGAAGAAAGGAAGAGATTTGCTCTTATTACAAGTCTATGTGGATGACATTATATTTGGGTCAACCAATGAAAAGATGTGTATAGAGTTTGAAGAGGTGATGAAATCCAAGTATAGCATGAGTTCAATGGGAGAAATGAACTTTTTCTTGGCCTACAAGTTCAGCAAAAGGCTGATGGGATTTTCATTTACCAATCTAAGTATGTACAGGATATACTTGACAAGTTCAAGTTCAATGATATGAAGACAGCTTCAACTCCTATGTATTCAAAAGAAAAGATGGTAGCTGATGAAAAGGGGGAGCCAGTGGATGAACATGAATACAGAGCAAAAATTGGATCACTGATATATCTAACTGCTTCAAGTCCTGACATCATGTTTGCAGTATGTGTTTGTGCTAGATTTCAATCAAGACTCAAGATCTCCCATATGAATGTTGTTAAGAGAATCTTTAAATATCTGAAGGGAAGACCTGACTTGGGAATTTGGTATCCAAAGAACCAGTCTTTTGATCTGACAGCCTACACAGACAGTGACTATGATGGCTGCAACATAAGCAGGAAGTCAACTTCAGGGGGATGTCAATTTTTGGGTGACAGACTGGTGTCATGGCAATGCAAGAAGCAGACAACTGTCTCAGTCTCAACTGTAGAAGCTGAATACATTGCTGCATCTGCTTGCTGTGCACGAGTCCTCTGGATCCAAAATCAAATGCTGGACTATGGTTATAAACTTGTCGAAGAACAGATATGGCGGACGAAGATCAACCGACATATCCATTTGAGCATAAGCACAATATGTGCGCTCTATTAGAAGTAACACCTGACAATGATGAAGTTGCACCAATTATACGATGGTTGCAACAATCGAATCTCCTATTTGCTTTAACGAAGAATCTGACTATTTATAGAAACTACTCGCTGGATTTTTGGAGATCAGCGAGGTTGCTTGATGATGTGAATGGGAAAAGGATTGAAGCAACGGTGGCAAACCATGAAATCAGGGTAACTGAGGAAATGATACGAAGATGTTTGCTCCTGAACGATGATAACCCTAACTCAATCCGTCTTACAACTACACAATTATTAAAGGTGTTTGTCAAGATAATGGGCTATCAAGGAAATGTTCATGAAGGACAATTCTAGAAGGGAATGTTTCCCCTCATTTACAAGTTTTTAATCCACCACATTATACATGGTTTTGCTCCACGAAAGGGATCATGGACCCTAATGAGCAGGGATCTAGCCAATGCAACCGTGGCTATGCTTTTCAACCTACCATTCAACTACTTAAGAATGATCTTTGATGGAATGGTTCAAAATCTGAACAAGAAAACCAAGCAGAAGTTTCTGGTTTATCCAAGGTTCTTACAAATCATCTTTAATCAAGAATTGGAGGGATTACCAACTGTTGGTACCACTCATGATCTGCAAGACACTAACACCTACAAAAGGATTGAAACACAAGCAAGTTTAAGTAGATTTAACCCAGAAGAAGTGTATGAAGATTTACCTTGGTTATTTGTTGAGAATATTCGTGTTCCTCGTTTACACGAGTTATTATCTGAGGATGAAGTTGTTGTTGGAGGAGATGATTCTGATGGTGATGGAAATGATGATGATGATGATGATGCTGGCAATATGGAGGGAGGAGATGCAAACTTTGAGGTAGTTGTACAACCTCAGGGGGAGTATCAAATTATACCAGAACAACCTTCAACACTATTTGGCACTCCACCACAATCACCACCCTACCCACCATCACCCATTGACCAAACTTACCAAACTCCACCATAATCACCACCTCAAACCTCCCAAACCTCACCCACCCAAACACCCATCCTAACCCTAACCCAAACTAAAACATTTCACCAATCCCCACCTCAAACCAGATCCCAAACACCACCTCAAACCACAACCCAAATCCCACCTGAAATCACACAATAGCCAACATTTACCATCACCCACACCAGAACACTCTCATTTCCAAACATAAATCCCTTACCCCTAACAAGTGAAAACATTATTGAAGATGCAAACCCAATCATTACTCAAACCTCCCAACAAGACCAATCTAAACCTGAACCATTTCACATCTCACCACCCACTACCCCTCCCCATATTTCCAATCTTTATAGACTGACCCTTGACTTGACTATTGAAGTTGTGAAATTAAGGAATGAAAATGAGGAGTTGAGAGTGGAGAATGTAGAACTAAAAACACAATTGGCCCTAGCACAATCCAAAATTCAAACCCTAGAGCAAGAGGTTGAGAAGACCTCGGCTGCCCCAAAACAGGGGGAGAATATGAATAGGGAAACTGATGTTAATATGGATGATGATGTTGTAATGAAGGATGCAGGTGATAAAGATGCTGATGATTTGACTTGTTTATTGAATGCTTATGATGATGATGAAGATAGTGAAGAAAGGAGGACAGTTGATAATGAATATGAGGCTGAAAAATCAGAGGGTGATGAGCAAAACTATGATGCTGAACATGAAATTTTGAATGTGGTGAATAGAGATGATGATGGAAGAGGAGAGAAGGAGAATGAGGATGAAGATGAAATAATAAATGCTGATGAAAATGTGGCTGCTACTAATGTGGCCACTGATGTTTTGACTGATATCTTGACTAAAGATCAAACTGAGGTGATTATTGATGATAATGCTGCTACTGAGGAGCTTACACTCACTGAACCAGAAATTGAACAACCTGAAAGCTCCAAGAGGGTAGAGTATGATGCAGAATTGGAGGCATTAGAAAAGGAAATTTATGATTATCAGTTTGAAAATGAAGAAGTTTTGAAAAGAAAAATGGATAAGGGAAAATCAAAGGTTTATGAGGAAGAGCATGTTAAGGCGAATCTTGTTAAAGAAAGAGTGATTGATGAAGAAGAAGAAGCCTCTGCTGCTGCCAGAAGAGAATTTGAGAATGTTGTGAGGGAAACAAGAGAAAGGGAAATAATTGCCCAGATCTTGTCTCCTGAAGAGCTGGCAGAGCAGGAAGCCTTGATTGATCAAGCCAATGTTACAAAAGTGATTGATGAAGAGGAGGCAGATGATCAAATTGTCATTGAGGCTTTAATAAATTTAAAAAGGGCTGAGGAAGTGGATAATTCTTTGGCTATGGTGGTAAGCATGTTTCAAACTGAGAATCAGCCACAAAATGAAACAGCTGAGCCCACAAATGTGAATATGGAAATTAATGTGAAAGAAGAAATTGGAGAATCAATAGCTTCAATTTTTGCTAAGAAATGGGCTGAACAGGTCAAGGATGATATCAGACAAAACCCAACTGAAAAGGAACCTGTGAATTAATCTGATGAAACCATTCAGCAAAATAAGGAAAGACTTTCGAAGCTACATGAACAATTTTCAGAAAAAGTCAACAGGTTTGCCAAGATTTACATAAGAAGAAAAAGGGCATTTGAACAATCAGAGCAGGAGAAAACTGCCAAAAAGGGGAAATGGGATGATCAGAACAAGTATTTTGTTGAGACCCTTGATGATGAAGAAAGCCCATTAAGGCCTGTACCTTTGAAAACCTTAAGGCCTGATGAATTTGTTCAAGGAGTACCGAATGTTCCAATCCCTGAAAGTCCAACTCCCGATGAACCAAAGATTTATGCTGTAGATGAAACTACAGAAGAGGAGGATGAATCTGATAATAATGATGAAAATGATCAAGGCGAAGGTGATGAAAATGCTAATGTTGTGTCCCCACAAGTTACAATGACTGAAGAACAAAGGGCAAACATTGAGCAGAGTTTGATTGAAGCTAAAAGGAAAAATCCTTTGGTTGACAAATTGAGAAGTTTTGGAATAAGCTTTGATACCTTATCTTCTTTGAATGATGATGAGTTGCAAAAAACATTGGACAAAGAAAGAGAAATCA
This sequence comes from Bidens hawaiensis, assembly GCF_021521415.1. Classification (NCBI taxonomy): domain Eukaryota; kingdom Viridiplantae; phylum Streptophyta; class Magnoliopsida; order Asterales; family Asteraceae; genus Bidens; species Bidens hawaiensis. The sequence goes on along the minus strand of NW_027492614.1, from coordinate 243,290 downwards.
TTAAGAAAAAGTTGGAACAAAAGAACAGAGATGCCCAGAAATACAGAAATTATTTGAGGAAACATGGGTATTCTGAGAAAGATCTAACTCACTTCAAGTTTGAAAAGCTAAGAGAAGCCTATATTGGAACCAGAGAACAAGTAAAAGAAAGATTTGTTAGAGAAGATGAGGAAGCTGAAAAGCTTGAAGCTTTGAAAAAGAAGTTTGGAGGAATGTGTGGGTACATATTGGAAAAAGGGATGAAACCGGATATGGTTGAATGTTTGGATAGGGCTACAGTTGAATCAATTAATAGAAACATGAAAAGAAAAGAAAAATTAAAAAGGGTACAACCTGAGCCATCAAGTGCACATGAAAGGGATGAACAAGATGAACCCCATACAAAGAAGAGAAGAATCAGAACATTAAGGGAAACATTGAAAGATCAGTTTGAGAAGAAGACAGATGATACCCCTATTCCAGAGGAAGTCAAACCTTAGCCAATAGATGAACCTATTGTTCCATGGGAAAATGAAGAGATGATTGAGATTTTGAGAGGGGCTATGGTAAATCAGAAAAAGATGGATGTGAACACCTTTAATACACTTGACAAACATCAACTGAAAGAACTGTTTTACTCAGAAAATCTGAATGGAAAAGGTTCTTTTGAAAGGTGACAATCCAAGAATTTTCATTGGAGGAAGGTTTGTGCCTGCAGGGTTGTTGAAAGATCCTAGAATGGTTGAAATGATTACAAGACTTGCAAGAGATGATGGTGAAAACTTTGTTGATCTGATCTACTACCCTGGTGAGCTGACTGAGTCAATGTATATGAAAGCTTTTGCAATTACAAGGCCTAGCAAACCAATGAAGTCAATACCAACTAGGCCCTCTGCATAAAGGCAACATCCAACAACACACAGAGGTGAGTCAAGTAGAGCTGCATCTGAAGGTGATTATGGAAAGTAAATAGTTGAGAGACATAATTTTGAGAGATGATTTTGCTTAATACACTCAAGAACAATTGGAGAAAAAGGCCACACTTGATCTATATGGCTATCATGACACAAACAAGTTGGCTGGGAGACAGCAAAATGAACTTTCAAAGTATCTGAGGGATGAAGCTGATAAGGGATTCCCACTATTGAAAGAAAAGAAAAGTTGTAGGATGACAAAACTTGATAGAACAAGGAGAGCAACAAAGTTGAAAAAGATAAGAAGTGTTGAATTGAACTATCAGTTGAAAGTCAAAGACAAGAATCCACTGTCAAATATGAACACATGTATAAGAATTGAAAGAATAATGACACGCCCAAACTACACTGTTCAGAAGAATGGCATCATTGCTGAAATTGAGTATAAGGAAACTGATGGCCACTACATTCTTCGCAATTCAGATGGAATTATCTTGGGAATAATCAGAAGAGATGAAGACCTGACCTATTTGCATAATGAATATCTCAGAGATATAAGGGATTTGGACATTCCTGAGAGTCACACTCATTACCAAATCCTTTTAATCTTTCGAAAAAGGGCAGGAACTGTAATAGTTAATCGAAGACAAGCAGCCTACAATGCAAGAAGAAGATGAGAGATCTTTAGAATAGGCTTTGATTTGTAATGTCTAAGGTCAAATTTTTGATTATGTAATAGTTCAACTTTTGATATGTAAAAGTTTGATTCCGATTAGAATATGTATTTTGACTAAGTGTATGTAACCATAGAGATGTTTTGGGACAGCAGAGATGTTCCAATCTAGGGGGATATTGTTGAGTCAAAGATTTGACCTAACCGATGTATTAGGAAGATTGGAATCTTCTCAACCTCTTCAGAAATCGCTAAGTATGAAACCGAGCACACTAGGACATCCTAGCAGGGTTTTACTTAGCCGAGCACGATATTTTGCCTACCGGGCAGAGTTATCTTCTAGAAATCTTCTTTAGTGAATATCCGAGCAGGGTTCACTATCTCAAGCAGGGTTGTTCTTCAAGGCCGAGCATAGTTCGCTTCCTAGCAGACCCTTGGTCTAACAAGCTGTTGAAGCCAAGTACTTGGAAGATCTAGCAATGTATTCTTTAATAAACAATGGTCCGAGCATGCTTGATGAGAGATGAATTATCCTAAGGACACATCGGGCAAGGTTCAACTCAGGCAAGCTACAGTGTATCCAAGCACACATTGCCTTTCTCATAAGCTACTTACTAGCAAGGAGTTGATAGGACCATTAGAAGAACAAGTCTGCTCGTTGGATCATATCAGGCAAAGTTGGATATGATCAAGAAGACTGAAGTCTGCTGGGTAAAAGTAAAGTCTACCTGGGAACTGTTCCCGAACACACTTGAAGGATACCAGGTTTACTTCAGGGCTAAAAGCACCGAGCATACTCGGAAAAGACAAGTGATACAAAGTCTACCCGGAAGACCGGTTTTTGCACTTAGTATAGTTTTGAATATGTAATCTGATTATGTTCTAATCATTAGGGTTTCTAGAAGGAATGACAACTGTCAGGAGGTGGCAGGCCTATAAAAGGAATAATTTAGGGCACACCTCCTGCGGCTGAAAATACAGATTTGCCTTTACACTTTTCAGATAAGATCGAATATTCCTGATTGAGTGTGACGGTGGTCCTATGTTATCATTGAATATACATTCCGACAAGAAACCCTAATCGATTATCATTTGTATGAATTGCTTTATATAAATGGAAATCTTTTGAGTTATTGTTCGTGTCTGTTACCTTTATTAACCTATTAGCAACAGATCTTGTTTGTTTCTAATTCCGCCGTTTACAAACAAGAATCTTTCCTTATTTAGCAATCCATCATTAACCTTCTTGCTGACACAATATGTGTGGGTTATGACATTGTTATTGAATAATAAGTGATTATACGGGATCGACGCACATAGACCCTTATATTGCATAATTATTAAGTTTGACTTTCAAAAGTCAAACCGAGAAGTTCAAGACATTTTCTTCTTCTTCTGGGTATGTTATATTTTTTATCCAACGAGTTTGGTTGGTTTAATATAAAATACTTTGTTGAACACAACTTGTCATAAGTGGTTGTTCATCAAGAACGAACCCAGCTCGTTTATGTACTTATTCGTTTTCAGTTTAGTAATTGTTTACTACTTAAACGTCTATAATAAATTCTTTCTTCACATAATCTGGAAAATAATTTTTTTTATCAAGATGGAAAGGAACCCGATCTAAAAGGTTGAGTTCGGTTCCATCCAAAAACGAACCACTCGCTTAAACTCATTTTGGGCCCTTTTGGGCCCGTTTGGGATTCTTCTTGAAACGAGCTCGACTTAAAAACGTGAATAACCATTATTATAACCCAAATTTTTATAAATAGTTTAAAATGAACTCACTTATATATTTTACGACGAAAAGTCTAAAATGGACAATTATAAAGGAAATATATTTCCTCTTTATTTTAAAGGCGTAAACATTAAACCATAAACCAAATTTGTCTAAGTTTTGTGTTTTTTTTTCATTTTCTTGAATCATATTTTCAACCTAAAAATACTAGGGCCGCTCGCCGAACCGAACTCGTCCAGCTTAGCTCGCTTAAACGCTTAGTTCGCTTTTATTCTCTTACCTTAACAAGTGAGTTTGCATAACCCTTTTCTAACGCTTTTAATATTTTTGGGGTGTAGCACGTAACAAAATTTTACCTTGTTACTTATGCACTTGTTTGCGAATCGATTCGCAATATATTATTCATGTTGAATACTATTCTTTCATCTTGTTTATGATTCATACATGTATAATGTGCAACATGTTTACTGTTTTTCAGTGACAAATACGCGAACGCATATACATAGTTGGAGGGTCCGACTGGACGTACATGCACCACCTAACGCTTCAACTTCGGTTGTTGTGCATGGTGGTTCTCATTTCCCCTATTACTTCGGCTTCGGCTAAAGGAACGGGATGGCGACATAATACTTATTGCATGATGATTGTTGAATCGCAAGTTTATATATATCTATAAAATATATAAACAAAACATTTAAAAGCTCTCTGGTTTCTCCATACTTTCTCTCAAACCACCAGATTGTTTTATTTGTAAATGAAGGTTTCTCATACATTTGACCCAAATTCACAAGTATGGGTCTCACCAAACCCAGAAAACCTTTAACGGGTTATAACCAGTGTTGTAAAAGTCGGATTCCAAGGCCTTGGAATCGGCGATTCCAAGGTCCTCGGAACCCGACCTTGTCGCTTTTTCTCTACTCGGCCAATATTCCTCGGTTAGGTCAAACTCGATCAAACCGCGGCGTACTTGGAAATACTCGGCCTACAAGATCTACTCGGTCAACACCGGGTTTGATTTAAAAAAACACTTACAAAACTAAAACAAACCACAAAAAACCCTAAATCTTCTTTAACACCATTCAGCCTCCAGCCCTCCACCTGCACGATTCCAGGTTCCAAGTTGTTCAATCTGCACGGCTTCACAAAAGTTTTATCTTCAATCTGCACGATTCCAGGTTCGTTCTAATCTTCAATCGACATCGTTAGTTCGTTACCATCACTTAGTGATCTACCATCGACATCTACTAAGTGCTAATTGAACTTCTAAGTTCTAAACTTCTAATCATTCACTGTTTGGCAGTTTGGGTTTTATTGTTTTTATCTGCTAACTGTTTAGCCGTTTAGATTTTTATTTAGGTTTAGCCGTACACTGCTGTTTGGTACTAATCAGACTACCATCGTTCACTGTTTTCTAATTTAGGTTTAGCCGTTTAGATTTTGATTTCAATTAGTTGAATTTCTGATTGCTAGATTTGATACATCATACATAAAGTCATAAACTAGTTTACTTTTTTTGGAATTTTTGTTAGATTTTGTTCCTGTTTAGTGTTTACTGGATGTTTATTAATTTTTGTACTAATTTCTTGCTGTAATTCTATTTTGTAACTACATCTGTATGTTATTTTGCTAGCTATGTCGTCAGCTACCCCATCTACTGATTCAAGCACAACTCAAGAGCAAGTAAAAAGAAAATCAAATGATCCTGGATGGGAATATGCAGTCTTGACGGATCCTAATAACAAAGATAAAGTGAAATGTGTTCTGTGCAACAAAGAAATGTCCGGAGGAACCAATAGACTAAAATATCACGTTTCACAAATAACAGGAAATGTTTCTCCATGTCCAAATTCTACAAAAGAAGACCAGTTAAAATGTAGAGATGCGATTCTCGACAACAAAAAGAAGAAGAAATGTAAACAACATGATGATGAATGTTTAAGAGGGGAGGTGAATATCAAAAGCGATCAAGAAAGCATTACCATTGATGATGATGAGTTGCAAGATTCCCGTGGTCCTTTAAAGCCTAAACGATCTTTTGGTGCTTTTGATTAATATCCATGTTTTACTAATCCTCCTAAAAATTTATCGCGTAAGGGGAAAAGCAAAAGTGAAGATATTTCAAATGTTATCCGTAAGGAACACATTAATCGCGTAAAAGAGTATATATGTAGATGGGCATACGAATGTGCAATTCCTTTTCATGCATTTGTATGACAAACTGAAATTTTTTCTTACTTTTTCAGACACTCATCACGACTTGACTCAAATTTTCGGGACGAAAATTCTTTAACATGGGAATGATGTGACAATCGTCAATTTCAGGTTAACTCCGTTAACTCAACTCCGTCAATTCAAACTTAAGATCATTGAATCTATAACGCACACTTCATTACATTTAAACTAGGGTTTAAATGACGCTTAACACTTACTACATGTGTAGTCTTTCGGGAATTGCACCGAAACGCAAACGAGTTGACACAAACGATTGGTGAATAAACGAAAAACGTCAAAACAGTAATTATGTGATAATTATGTGTTAGACTTATGTGTTATGTGATAACATCGTTATAAACACTAACTCAAGATGTAAACAAGTTAGTTTATGCTAGATAAGTAATACTTAGAAGTGGAGGGGCCAAAGTGTAACATAGTATTATTATAAATAATAATAATAAACCCTAACTTGTTATTTCTCTCCCTACACAAACCGATCAGCCCCTCCCCCCTTGGCTCCTTGGCTGCCGTCGACATACACACACATACATACAACAAATTTCAAGCTTTTGATTCAAGATTAAGGTGCTAGGAAGGTATAATCAACTATCCTATGCATCCTTTATACTTAATCTTGACTTTTATTGGGTTAATTACAAACCCTAGATGCTGATTTTTATATGTTAGTGTGTTCATATGATTTTGTTTGATTTGATGATGTATTGATGATGATTTGATAACTAGAATTGATATTGTTACATGTTAATTGTTGTGTCTTTGATTTGAGTTCAAGCAAAAACCCTAATCATGTATGTAATGTGTAATTGATGTGCATGGATAGTGATTATGGAGTCTAGAGTGTTATATGAATGCATGATGGTCCATAGATAGTTAAATTGTTGAGTTTGGATGCAAACAGTTTCTGGACAGATTGTGTTGTTGATGTTTGATTGACTGTAACAGGGTGTAAATGTGAGAATTGGTTGAGATTATTGATACTACAGTGAACTAGGTTTAGTCTAGTTTCTAAAGAATATAAATTTGCAATTTATGGACATGTAAAAGTTAACTTTTATGATTTTACAAAAACGTTGTGCAAAGCTGAGCTGTTAGACCTGCTGTTAGGTTGTTTTGTAAATGTTATATCTCATGAACTACGAGACCAATTGGGTTGATTCCACTTCTGGAAGTTGACTCATTGAGTTAGGAACCTAACCCAAGTGGTCTTTCATTTATTGGATTTTTCGTTTAACGGGAATTTCAAATAACATTCTGTTGCGCATGAATTTGACTGTTATGAGCTTGCTGTAATGTTTTGATCATTATGAGAAATCTATGTGGAATAAAAATAAAATAAAACATGTTCTGGAAACCTAACACATATATGCTTTTGTGATGATTTTTGGTAAATTAATTGAGATGCTATGATCGGTGGAATATTACAATATTTCAAGTAGAATTTCTGTCTCGGTGAAACTAGCTGCTGAGTTTTGTGAAAATGCATGAAACATGATACTTGCTATATAATTGTTATGTTTTGACCAAATTGCCCTTGCGGGGAATAATTGCTAATTGATTGTCATGATTTGACCAAATTTCCCTCATGGGGAATAATGGCTAGTTAATTGTTATGTGTTGACCAAATTGCCCTTACGGGGAGTAACTGCTAGTGATGTACTTTATGAATACATGACACGTAAATAATTGTTTACACATGTAACGTATCACAAATACATTTGTTAAAGTCACACACAATTCACAAACGAAACACGAAACATGTTATGTGCATAGGTATTATGTGCCGGGTCTAGAGACTCGATAATATTCCGACACTTAGAAAAATCTCTTTGTTGTTTTAGAACGCTAGAGAGAGTTTTTCTGTGACGCGCATCTTGGTGAATTATTTTGGGAATACTTCGCAAACAGTGAGTTTCACTTTCCCCTTTTAAACTTTTTAAACGCTTTTCACTTGGGGGAGATAACATACTCCGAAACGCATTTAAGATTTTGTTAATATAGATTATATATCACTTGTAAAGACTAAGTGGCAAACGTAATAACTAAAGTCCTTCATTCACATCAAACCGTTTAATATTGGATAATAGCGAGTCATTGTTGAGTAATACTACTGGGTTTGACAAACCCCACCCAACGCTAAACTCGACTGGAGGTCGAGTGGGTGTAATCTTGGCTAAACACATACCATGGTCTGGATGACCTGGTGGCAAGGCAAATGATAAACAGTCAGCTTCGGTGTCGAACACTTAGTGATACTTGTTTTATAGGCTAGCTACCTATAGATATATAATTGACATAACACTATCTGGTAACACAAAACGCTGTAACGCAAAACGCTGTAACGCAAAACGCTGAACGCTTTATTTTATATAAACTTGTGAACTCACCAACCTTGTGTTGACACTTTTAGTATGTTATTCTCAGGTAGCCGAGGCGGGCGCGCGGTTTAGGATCATGCATTGCTTGAAACACTTTTAATTATGCAAACTTATTTTAAACTGTTATCATTGGGTTTTAAGTCGTCCTGCGTGACGCAACATTGGTTTCTATGGTTTTTACGCTTCCGCATTTAATTACTCGTAAACGTTTTCATGGTTTTGAAACTTTGTTTCATGGTTTGATTATAACTAATGAATCCGATCCTGTTAGTTCACACCCTCTGACGGTAAAACTCCGTTAGTGGGTTTTGAGGGTGTGACAATTTGAAAACGATAGCTTCAAAGCAATGTGTTGGTGCGTTTTGTGACCGTCGCTATGCATTTCCGACCAACTGACCAGAAGTTGTGGACGGAGCCAACTTCGCCATAGGTGAAGTTAGGAACAACTTCATGTCTTGGTGAAGTTAGGGACAACTTCACGTCTTGGTGAAGTTAGGAACAACTTCACGTATTGGTGAAGTTAGGAACAACTTCACGTGTTGGTGAAGTTAGGACAACTTCACGTGTTGGTGAAGTTAGGACGACTTCACCTGTTGGTGAAGTGAGAACAACTTCACCTTGAAGCCCAAGCCCGCGAAGATATTTATCTATATATATGTGTGTTATGTTTAGGTTTAAAGTGGTTGATACAGAAAAGAGAGAGTTAGAGCAGAAAAGTTGTCTAGAGAAAACAGATAAGGAGAGTCTCATGGGCAGACCCTTATCTTACAAACAGATAGAAAAGTTGTGATGAAGCTGATCACTTGCTGTTAAGTAGTTGAATATTGAACCTTATCTTACAAACCAAATGGTTAAGATGATCTCGATAGATATAGTTTGGACGGGCTTACACTGAAGGGGGAGATTTGATATGGAAGACGTCGGGTGATTGGTAGATTTGTGAAGCTACAAGACAGTTTCAGACACGGCTGGTTGAAGACAGGATTGATGTTGCATGTATATGTGAAGCTCAACCTTGAAGATCACAGTGCAATGTCTGAAGATCGAGTACTACCAGATGAAGAACACAGAAGATCATCAGTTAAGGGGGTGTATGTTGGTGCATGTTTTGTAACTGATGATATTTAGTGTTTGTTAGAATTGAGAGCAACGGTCAAGGGGGAGTCTGTTGGTGCATTTTGTGACCGTCTCTATGCAATTCCGACCAGCTGACCAGAAGTTGTGGACGGAGCCAACTTCGCCATACGTGAAGTTAGGAACAACTTCACGTGTTGGTGAAGTTAGGAACAACTTCACGTGTTGGTGAAGTTAGGGCAACTTCACGCGTTGGTGAAGTTAGGACAACTTCACCTGTTGGTGAAGTTAGAACAACTTCACCTTGAGGCCCAAGCCCGCGAAGATATCTATCTATATATGTGGGTGTTATGTTTAGGGTTAAACTGGTTGAAACAGAAAAGAGAGAGTTAGAGCAGAAAAGTTGTCTAGAGAAAACAGATAGGGAGAGTCTCGTGGGCAGACCCGAGGTAGAGCTCACCTCGGGTCGGTCGTAACATGTTTTCTCTTTCGGTATGTAATGTGTTTTGATTAATATATAAAGCAGTCTGCAGATCTGTTTATTTCGTTTGTTTGTTTGTTTGTGTGTTATCGTGTTCTTCGTCTCTAACACCATAAACGAGTCTAGGAGGATTCCGCACTACTAGACATCGTGTGGATCTCGTATCGATCACCATCGCACCGGGGACTTACACAATGCTTGAAGCGGTTGGCCAATTTGGACGTGGGGCTCAACCTCCAACTAGGTATGAAATGGGGGAAACATTCCTTAAAAAAGAAGTTGAAAGAACCAAAAAATTGTTAACACCATACAAACAAGAATGGAAATCTAATGGATGCTCAATTATGACGGACGCATGGTCCGATAGAAAAAGAAGGAGCATTATGAATTTGTGTGTGAAATCGAAATTAGGAACAACTTTTTTGTCCTCTAAAGAATCTTCGGATGAATCTCACACAAGTGAACACATATTTGAGTATGTAGAAGCTTGGATCAAGGAAGTTGGGCCCGAAAAGGTTGTTCAAGTTGTGACCGACAATGCTTCAAATAATATGGGAGCGGCGAAGTTGTTAAAAGAAAAAAGACCAACTATTTTTTTGACTTCATGTGCTACACATACGGTCAATCTCATGCTTGAAGGTATTTATCATTTTTAAATTTTAATCATGCTTCCTTAGGTTGTTTAGATAATTGGATTATATTATTTTTTATTTAATATAATATTGTATTATTGTTAACTCGTTTATTTTCTAAAAGGTATTGGTTGGCTACCTAGGTATAACAAAAATATTACTAGAGCAAAAGAACTAACGAAATTCATTCTCATCACAAAACTTTGGCTTTGATGAGACACTTCACAAAGAAAAGAGATATTGTGAGACCGGGAGTCACGAGATTCGCTTCCGCATTTCTCACGTTACAAAGTTTGGCCGACAAGAAAGCCCAACTAAAACAAATGTTTACTAGTGATGCATGGGAAAAGTGTAAGTTAAGAAAAACAACAAAAGGGAAAGCGGCATACAAGACAGTGTTGGTGAATACCGCATTTTGGACCGGTATAGCTTTATCATTAAAAGTTTTTACTCCTTTGGTCAAAGTTCTTCGAATGGTTGATGTGGATCGGAAGCCATCAATGGGATTTCTTTATGGTCAGATTAAAAATGCTACAAAGGAAATAAAGAATGTTTTGGGAAATAATCAAAAGGAATATCAACCGGTTTTGGATATCATCTTAAAGAAAATGAAAGGTAGGCTTGATACGAACCTCCATTTGACAGCCTGTCTTCTAAACCCCTACTATCTTTTTAACAATCCGGAAATCCAAGATGATCTAGATGTGTCTGATGCAATTATTGATTTCGTTGACACAATATATCCGAATGACCTCACTTTGCAAAACCATATCGTGACGGTTGAGTTGCCGATTTTACAAGGGTAAACAAGAAAAGTTTTGTCGAGAAATGGCAATTAAAGGATGCTTGGTGAATGATGAAAAGTTTGATCCGGGTACGTTTTTATGTTTTACTTCTTATTTATATTGTTTAAATTTGAACTTTTGTCAATTTATTAACTTTTTTGAGTGAACTAGTGGGGAGCTTATGGTGCATCAACTCCTGAATTAAGAAAGATTGCTATGAGAATACTTTCTTTAGCAACTAGTTCGTCTGGTTGTGAAAGAAACTGTAGCACTTTTGAGGGGGTTAGTTACTTTTCAAGTTTTGTGAATATTTGTTAAAGTAAGTATGTTATTTATATACTAAAACATGTTTTGCTAAATTTTAATTTTGTACTTATGTAGGTGCATACAAAGAAAAGAAATAGACTAGAGACCACCAAATTAAATAATCTTATTTTTGTTCAATTTAATGCAAATTTGATGGAGAGTAAGAAGAAAATGAAGACGGGGGGTAGGGAAGTATTATTAGCCAATGATGCAAGTGAGGCTCAAGATTGGATTGTTGACGATGCTGTGGAAGAAGTGGAGCCCGAATTACGTTCAGAGGCGGCTAGTGAAGCAACAGTTGAAGCCACGGGTGAAAGTGAAACCATAGCTGATGATGAGTCTTTAGAATTTGTGTCTGAGGATGAAGAAGAACTGAATGAGGAGGTTGATTATGAATCGGATGGGGTTAACATCAATGAACAATATGGAGATACCTTGGACGGCTTCGAAAAAGACGAGATTTAAATGTTTCGTATGTTTTTGAAGTATTTTAGCACTTGAAAATTTGATTTTAATCATATACTCTTTTGAATTATGCTTATTTGGACATTAATTATGCTTATTTTGAATTTTTGATGTGAATTATGTTTATTTTGACATATATATATATATATATATACATATTGTCCAATAATTAATTTCTCTTATATTTAGAAATTCTGAGTACTCCCCGAGTACTCCCCGTGTACTCCGAGTACTTCCTCCAATGGGTCGGCCACCTAGGTACCGCTTAGCGACTTTTGCAACATTGGTTATAACATCTCATTAATTTAAAATTAATCTCACCAAATTTTAGATAACAAAATTCCTATAAAGTAAGGATATACCAAAACTTTAATATCCTATTTAAAAAAGTATTTATAATTAAAACAAATTTTATAGTAAAAAAAATAAGCGGGTAACGGGTCTCACCAAACTGAGATAGTTTTTAAAACCGGTTATAAGATCTCATTTATTTGTGAAACACTTTTATTATCAAATCATAATTACATTATTAACTTCCTAACAATAAATAAAATTTAAAAGTTTAAAAAAATATATAAATATTATAAACGAATAATGTAAAACAACCCCGTAAAACGGGGGATCAAAGTTAGTGTATATATATATATATATATATATATATATATATATATATATATATATATATATATAAAGAGAGAGAGAGAGAGAGCAAAGTTATAATAAGAAGTAGATTTTTCATAAGAAGTGTAGAAAGTGAGTTTTCACCATTAGATCTAATAAAACACACCGCACAATAAACATACCACAACTAAAAATAAAACACACCGCATGATAAACACACTTTCCATATCCACCGTCAGATCAACATATCTAACGCACCAGATTACTTCTTACACTTCTTAGACACACTTCAATTCTTATTATAACCCCACCCTATATATATATATATATATATATATATAGGGGGTGGATATTGCGAGAAGTGAATATGTAACTCCATTAATCCCTAATTTCACTCTTTTTCTTATGATGTTACCTAGGTTGATTGCATTTATGTCTTAGCTACACACATACAAATCTCCCTACACACATATACATGCGTACCTACACACATTCAAACCTACCTACACACATACAAACGTACCGAGCCACATTCAAACCTACGTACCTACATGCATAGACATATACAAAAAATATGTACCTACACACGTACATGCGCACCTACACAATAATAAAGAGAGTGAAATTAGGGATTAATGGAGTTACACCTTCACTTCTCGCACTTCTCGCTGTAAAAAAAACTTCTGAAATAATCCAATATCTATATATATATATATATATATATATATATATATATATATATATATGTAAAAAAACTTCTGAAATGATCCAATACCTATATATATATATTGAAAATTGTTCAAATAAAAATAAGGAGTAACGTAGGAGTGGTAAGAATCAATAGATTTTTAACACGTGGCATTACAAATTATGGTGAAAGAAGAATTCTAGGAAACTATGTCGGTAATAATGGTGAAAACGTAATTCTAAGAAACTGTCGGTTTTTGGTAATTTTAAATCTCAACCATTGATTTACATTATCCAATGACTATGATTTATTTATAGTTTTCCTATGAAACTACTTGTATTTAGGATAACTTTCCTATATATATATGTATATATATATATGTATATATATATATACCTATATATAAGGGATGGATCTTGCGAGAAGTGATATTACATCGAGAAGTGCGAGAAGTGAAGCTATAACTCCATTCCCCAATTTCACTCCCTTTCATATGATGTTACATACATATATGTAGGTTGATTGTATTTATGTCTTAATTACACATTCAAATCTACCTACAAACATATAAATGTACCGAGCCACATTTAAACCAATGTACCTACACACATACAAACATACATACACATATACAAACATACATATACATATACATATACAAACATACGTACCTACACACATACATATGCACATACACAACGCACCTACACATAATAAATTAGGGATTAATGGAGTTACACCTTCACTTCTCGCACTTCTCGTTGTAAAAAAACTTCTGAAATAATCCAATACCTATATATATATATATATTTAGAGAGAGAGAGAGAGAGAGAGAATGAAAACCCATTTGAGTTGAGAAAACCTGTGAAAACCCTATGTAACATCGTGTTTTTGTTTTTTATACGTATGCAAAATATGTTGTTACATGTAATATAAAACATCGAAAAATAAAAATAATTTGTTTCCTATTTTTTTTTTTACATTTTTTTAACTTCTAAACATTCTTTCAGGAGAGAGAAAACATTAACTTACTATCACATTTTTTATTAACTTTAATTGTAGATCATAAAATTCAAACTTTAATTAAAAACATGTGGTGAGGATGAGTTTCTGAAGTTTTCACAATTCAAGTGTGTTTTTATTTTATCCTAACCCTATACACACACACACATAAAAAACTTATGAAAGCTCACCAATATATTTGTTGGCAAATGTTATATTTTGAACATGTTATAGGTTGATACGATGAGTTGCAAGGACAAGAAAACTAGATCAGCCTTAGGGTTTATTTAAATGAATAATAATTGCCTCGTTTCGGTATGATGTTATTTGTCTTTTTATCAAACAACTTATGTACTTGCGATTTTTATGAAATAAAATAAATATATTGTCACTATTAATAATGTTATGAGTAATCTGTACGTTGCACCCGAGCGTATTCCGCTTTAAGTCGTGGTGTTACATGCAATGCACATGTCAATTCAGCCATCATTTTAAAATGTCCATAACTTTTTATACGACATTTTCTTAACAAAACGTTTTACATGATACATAATAACGAACGTTTTGCTATATATATTTAATATGTGTATCATATTGCCATATAAAAACTAAGGAAAATTTAGTGGATTTTTACAAATTATGTTTTACCAAGATTGTGTTTTACTAAATCAATTGTGTTTTCTTCGTTGTGTTTTTTTAATTGTGTTTTAATTTTGAAAAACACAATTGATTGTGGTGGTGACCGTTTTCCATACGACGTTTTCTGGCGATCGTTTTCCTGCATGTTTTTGGTCAATTTTTCCGGTGAACTTTTCCAACTACTTTTCAGTCGGAAATTCTGGAAACTTTTCCGGCCAACTTCTCTTGTGACTTTTCCGTCGAAATGGAGGCAGTGGATGGTGGAATGGTGGTGGGTGAAGATGTACGTGGATTCTGAGATGAAAGTGGTGGACTAAAATGTCCTCTTCCCCGGCCTTCATATAAAAATGAAACTTCTTGTTTGAACTCAACCCGATTTTAAAAATTTATTACTCAAGCCTTGCCCAAGAACTTTAAGAACATCTCATCCAAAAAAAAAAAAAAAAAAAAAAACTTAAAACTGTTAACTAAAAATACAACAAAACACCCGATATTATCAAGTAAAAACTACTGAAGATGAAGGGAGAGAACAAGATGATGGAACCCCAAATCTTGTGCGTATATTTATCAATTCACATTTTCTGTTTATTTATATAAAAACAAGAACGGGTATCAGCCGCGTAGATACTCTAATCCAAGCTGGCATTACGGCATCATAACATGCTCAACCCTATTAGCTGTTAGCCCAACTTTCAATATTATATAACTGATAAACAAAAAAAGTGATCAACAATATAAACGATGTGTTTGATAAAGAACTGATAGTTTCAACCCAGCCCCTCTTGGTTGAAGAAACATTTGATACAAATCATTCAAACAAAAATACCAGTACAAAGAGGTAGCTTTTCCCTCATGACCTTCAAACAAGAAACTTAAATTATTCAGACAAAAGTACACTTGGTAGTTCAAATAAAAATAGAAGTACAAATAGACAGCTTATCTCATAGCATCTGGTCACTTCGAGCTGGCAATCTTCTAATGAAGTTCATTGGGACTGAAGGTAGCTTGTTTGGCCTTGAGACTTTTGACACATAGAGGATAGTCTGAATTGCCACAGCATAGAAAGGTATGGTATACAGAACAATAGCAGCAACTAAACAAAAAACTATAAACAGTGATGTAGCCCTGGGGTCTCTCCAGCTGAGTAAAGAGAGAAGTTTTTCTCCAAGTGTCGCAAAGTCACCAACCAATGTTTGGATCCTTCCAAACACACTCCTTAAACGGTTATATCTCATTCTGGTGATGTCACCAGGGTGTGAATTTAGAAAGGTATCAAATTCTTCTTCAAGTTCATCAGTGTGTGTATTATCTCCAAACGAGAGGCGAACGTCCATGTGGAGAGGATGTCTTGGTCTCCATCGGTAGTTATAAATTCCTATTAAAGAAAGATAGAGGAATATAAATGGCAGGATAAGCTCTGAATACATGACCAATATAAAGAAAATGATGTGGTGGGCAACACTGTTTGTGGGATTCTTCCAATTATACATCCCAGTAGACCATTTTAGTATAAATATCAAATGTCCAAAAACCGCCATGATTCTGAAGAAATTAGCTTTACTTCGTCTTAAACTAGGCTGATCACAACCCACATCCAGCATATACTCCACGATATCTTTCTTCAACGGTGGTTCAGTCTGGCTGAGCCCTGTGGAGACAATCTGCATCGCATGGTATCTCAGGGATTCAAGTTGTCGGGCAGCTAAGGGATGAGTGTAGTGCATTTTAGGCAACAGTGGTTGAAAGTACATGTGCGTCATGTTTAGCAATGATGAACATGTAAACCTCACTGCCAAATGAATCTCACCCATCATTTTCACCCCAGATGGATGCAACACTAAAAGAGGGTATGAGCAGGTGTACACGCGGTCAGTTTGAAGGGTTGAAACACGAAGCCTAACCTTACCAATTCTTGAATCCCTTTCTTGGTTACCTTTATCCCCACCTTGAAGATGGCAGTTATCAAACACACCAATGGTTATAACAGTACATGGATCAAAAACTTCCCATGTATACTGCTCGTGCCATTCTGGAAGACGACTGTCTATTATTGTTCTTGTTCTAACCCACTTTGTACCATATTTGGCTACACAATATGCACTTGTAGTCCGCCAGTTTCCCTCTTTTTCTTTCATTGGTGATAAAATACGAGCACTCAAGATTCCCACTTCAAGAATCCCAATGCTTTTCTTCCATAACTGCTTATCTGTTGGCCTAAGGTCGCTACTTAAATGATAGTGTTCATTCGTAACATGATAACCACCTTCCAAGCAAATCCTCATATGAATCATGCCACCAGACCAAGCTTGTTTTGTTTTTTGCCCTTCAACAATAACATCTCTCTGCAGTTTAAACCACTGTGATTTAATAGGTTTATCATCACATCTCCGGTCCATATGCTGCAAAAGAATTATACAACTTCCAAGAACTTCATTCTTGTTAGTCCCAATCATATCTTCCACGCTCAAACTCAAGTGTTCTTCAAATGGTTCTGCAGCTACAAACATAAACACCTCATTCCACAGTGGATCCTTGGACCTGTTCATAGATTTTCGAGTCTGCATAGCCTGATTTCCATGGGTGGCTTTCACAAAGATCTCAGGGTGTCTAGTTGTATCACTGGGCATCAGGTCCTTCCCTGCAATAACATTAACTCTGACATACCAAAGCCTAGGTAAAAGATACACATTTGACTGGCTACTGATAAGATCAACAGAGGCGTCATTAGCTACACCAACAGAATCCGCTTCCAGAAATGCTTCATCTGCTCGTATACCCCACCACACGGCTAACATCAGCTCTCCCTTAAGCATCTCACCTTTTCTATTTTCCAATTTACACCATTTTGGATCCAGAGGACTATCTGGTGGTTTTCTCTTAGGAACTACACAAAGATCATATAAAACCCACCCCAAGAAATTATCTTTCGAAGCATCTTTATTTTCCAAAGAGACCTCAAGCATAGTTGCATCGATCTTGTCTCTAGAGAAAGCAAACACTTGGTTCCACTCAGGATTTGAATTGTTCTCGAAACGAGTCAAATGACGTGTTGTTTCCTTATAGTTTCCCAGCCGAACCTCCACATAGGGGTCCCAACTACCAGTAACATCCTTCACAAGTAAATCCTTAGCTTTCACCACACGAACATATAGGTATTGCTTTCGTTTGTTCTGGGAATCTATGAAGGAGTCATCATCAGGAAGCATGTCCGTCATTTGGTTCTTACTGCTGAAAGAAAAAAGACATTCTTAGAAATGAACAGTTTTTAGACGCTAAAAATGAGGACTGTCCAGATTGAATAATTAAAAAATAAAGGACTTGCATTATGTAAGTTTCAAGATGTAAAAGGCAGACAATGTTTATACTCCAATCCTAGTACATCCTTGTGTAGCAAAAATCACATATTAGTTCAAATTTGTTGTTAGTTTCACAAAAATCATGGTATTAGAGCACTGAAGGATTCCTTTCGTTTTCTGGTATTTTTTTTATTACAAATTTATGTTTTAAATCATTTTGTCATCTGTTTGGTTTTAATGTAATCAGAGATTGCCATTCAAAATAGCATGTAATCAGAGATCAAGCACCTTATCATGTTTTAAGTTCTTTTTATCATTTAGTTTTGAGAATAGATCAAGAACTGAATGCTTGTTTACTAGTTAAAAAATAAAAAAGATGGACTAACAAGGTAGCAGATCAACCTCATACGGGTAAATAAAAAAATTATTTTAAAAAGAAAAAAAACGAAACAATGTAGTTTTATTGTTTGTTTGTAGTAGGAAGAACTAGCTATTTTTCCACTGTTTCAAAAGCAAAGAATGTATTCTATCACAGCAAGAATTCAAGAATAGAATATCTAGCTAGATAAAGAAAGGAGATTCGTAACAAGAAGCAGATATAGTACAAGAATTAGAAGAAAGTGAAATTTAAAGCGGTATCAGAGTAGAGGAATCAGAACAGCATGGACCAAAGAAATAGACAGAAATCAAATTAGAATTCAAGATCTGTTTTGACTCTGACAAATTGATTCTAAATGTAAACCAAATCACAAGGAACAACCAACACAAAATGGAATAAATGTTGGGAAGTAATTATAATGATGGTTCATGGTTAAGAACATTACCTAGAATAACTCTGCCAAGTGTTGAACACTGAAGATCACCGTGATGTGCTATATTTTCTCTTTACGTTTTATGGTTCATGGTTAAGAACATTACCTAGATCTGTTTTATTTTCTTTTATTTGTGTCACTTGTGGATTTGATCCTTTACTATTTGAAATGTTAAGGCTATGTGTTATGAATGAAGTCACCTTAAGATTCATCCTATTATATTACATCACGTGGTACTGATTGGATCTAACTCTCTTTCATTGCTCGCTCGCGCCACCGTTTGCCCCAACCCGTTGTGGTCCGCTAGCCGATTGCGACACATAACCTCCCTTTAGCAGCCGCTAGCCGGCTCGCGCCACCACCGCTCACGCCACCCCTCGCGCCATCTCGGTGCGTTGTTCACCATCCAGGTGGCTCGCAGCAGCCGGTGAAGTGCCCCAACGGACAGTTTATATATCATTATGTCATGGAGTATACTCTAACCCTTTTTAACTCCACATAAGCATTACATCACTCATTTTTCTCTCTTTCACTCCATTTCACCCAAAAAAAATAGTTTAATTCATTTAACTTCATCTCACTCCTATTAATTTTTAATTTAATATATATATATATATATATATCAATCAATCAATCAATCAATCGTACCCAGTTAAGTCTCACCAACAGCAAAGCTATAAGTAGGGTCTTGGGAGTGTGAGATGTAGGCACACCGTACCTCTATCCAACGGAATAAAGAGGTGACTTTCAGAGAGACCCTCAGCTCTGTAATACATATGTATGAGGTAATATAAAGTAAATGAAATAATAATAATAATAATAATAATAATAATAATAATAATAATAATAATAGTATTGATAGTAATAATAATAATAATAATAATAAAACAATAATAGTAATAACAAAATAATAATAATAATACTATATGGTGTGTGACCAAAATAAGGTAAATAGAAGGCTTAAAGTGCTCCTTTCTCCCTAAAAATCTGTAACTTTAATCTTACTTCTCTAAGAATTCCTATCTCCAACCATGTCCTCGGAGAGGTTTAGGTCTATCAAATCACGCCTAATTCTCTCATCCCAAGTCAATTTAGGTCGTCCTCTACCCCTCATCCCCTCTATAGTCATGTTTTCTACGGATCTAACAGGGTTCGTCGAATGTTTTCTCTTCACATGTCCAAACCATCTCAATCTCCACTCTCTTATCTTGTCTGATATGTTCGCTACCCCTAATCTCTCGCACAACACAACATTTCTTATTCGGTCTAACCTTGTGTGTCCACACATCCATCGTAGCATTCTCCTTTCTACTACCTCCATCTTCAGCACTTGTGCCTTCTTGATGGCCCAGCAATCTGTACCATTTAGATTCCCTTTAGTTTAGTTGGGAAACTCTTGTCGCACAATATACATGTGGCTGTTTTCCATCTACACCATCCTACCTGGACTCGTTGTGTCACATCACTGTCTAATTCCCCATCGCTCTGAACAAATGATCCTAGATACTTGAACTTCGTTACCTGCGGTACCACCTACCCTTCAATGGTGATATGTGTGTCATCATTGTCATTTACCCCCCCCCCCCTCCCCAAAAATCACAATGGAGGTACTCCGTCATAAAGCGACTAATCCTTAAACCTTTTGTCTCTAAGGTTGATTGCCATCCTCTAACCTCATGTTTAGATATTGTTTTGTTTCCGCAAGTAACACAATATCGCCTGCGAACATCATGCACCATGGGAGCGTCCCCTGAATCGACTTTGACAACTCATCCAAGACTACTGTAAAAAGAAACGGACTCAACGCTGACCCCTGTTGAAGTCCTACCTCTACGGGGAAGAACTCACTATCCCCCATGGGCGCACGCACACTTGTTGCGCTCTGGTATACATATCCATAATTATCTCTATATATTTTCTCGGTACTCCTCTACCCTCCAAGCACTCCCAAAGCACCTGTCTTGGCACATTGTCGTATGCCTTTTCAAGGTCAATAAACACCATATGCAGGTGACATTTCTTCTCCCTATACTTTTTCATCAATCTTCTTATAACGTGTATTGCCTCTGTGGTGGAACGCCCCGGCATGAAGCCAAATTGGTTCACCGTAACCTGGGTTTCCCGTCTAAGTCTAACCTCAATTACTCTTTCCCATAGCTTCATAGTATGGCTTAGTAATTTGATTCCTCAGTAGTTACCACAACATTGGGCGTCTCCTTTGTTCTTATAGATAGGAACTACGACGCTGGTCCTCCACTGGTCTGGCATCTTACCAGATTTGAGGATAATATTGAAGAGATTAGTTAACCACATGACTCCTTCCTCTCCCAGACAATTCCACTTATATATATATTGTTATTTTTCTTTTAACCCGTGAAGAGCATAATCAATGGCCATTTGTAACATATTTAACACAAATAGGAGTGGTTTAATCCATATTTAAAGTGTGATAGTATCTTAATTTATGTCATACGTTAGAATATACCTATAGGCCTTATTGAACTCTTTGATACAACTAGTCAAAGACCCTTTGGTTAGTTTCAAGTCTTCAAAGTTATGACGTTTGGAGACATTCAGCTTATACTTCGCGTATTAAATACGACCCAAAATGATCTAATTTATTTATAAATTAGGGCAATGGTTATTCACACACCCTTTTTGATATTCATACACCCTTTTAACACACATTTATCTTTTATGTACACCCTCTCTAATAACACATCCCTAAATTATTGTCTTATCTGACGCGTTGTGTCAAGATGTTGGGATAGTTGGGATATGTATTTGTACATGTTGTGTTGTGGTGATGCTCTAATTAATGTGGATTTGGTTTGTATGGTTTAAGATACCGATACTTAAATAAAAATTAATGCGCCTATTAACGCAAAAAATAGTAGCGACACTTGTGTCAGTAAAAACTAACATATTAAAAAGTTCAGTCGGTATAGGTTATGTTTGTAATGGTACCAGAATTAAATCCCAAAAAATAAACTCATCGAATAAACATATAAAAAGGTTAAAATGTTTAAAACGATGTTTATTCAAACTGTAAACCTAGGCGTTCTTAAAACTTGAGCGTACGATGGAAAATTGTCGTGAGTTTGGTCAATATCGGTTACGTTTGTTGAGGTATAAACAACGTTGGTAAAACCCAATTGTTAAAACCGAAAAAATAAATTCGTCAAGTTAATATAAAAAATATATTTAACGACGTTTGTTCGGTAGGTAAACCAAGAATTGCGGCCCTCCGGTGTTTCGACAGTGAGTCGGTAAACCCGGGCGCTGATCGTGACCATTGCGGCGGTAAGCCAACACGAATTTGGCCGGTTTCAACAAAACCCAGGCGTTTGTGAAATTTTATTTTCCAAAAAGGCCTCAAGGGTAGTTCATCGCTCATGTGTAGGAAACACTTGGTTCCACACTAGAGTTGAATGCTTATTGAAATGAGTCAAATAACGTGTTGTTTCCTTATAGTTTCCCAGCCGAACCTTCACATAGGTAAACTCAATCGTTGTTGGTTTCGGGAGTTGCAACGGTGAATGAATAAAATCTAGGCATTAGTAAAACCCGAACATTGGCGGTTATAATTGTTGTGAAAGAAAGTCAATATAAATTCGATTACGTACGTTTGTTATGATATCGGAATTAAAAGAAAAACAAAACATAAAAACATAAATTTGGTTTGGCCAACGATGTTTTACAACTTGGGTCAAACAAAAGGTTTAGCTACACCAAACTTCATAATTATTCAATAGTAATACTATCGTTATTATTATTTTACTATTCAACAGTTATTATTATTTATACAACAATTACTATATTTTTGTTAATATAAATTATGATGATAATTGTAATATGTTAACAACTTATACATAAAATTTATATAAATAACAGTATTAGTAATAATAGCATTATTAATGAGATGTATTGGTTTTTATTAATTTCAACTATCATATATTTGTCATTGCCGGTCCTAACTAATGAATTGGCTGACAACGATTCGATCTTTTATGATATTTGTTATCAACGGTCCACGACTAACAAAATTCTAACGCCGTTAGTTGCATGTCACAGGAAAAATGTTTTTGGCCAGAAAACTTAACATTTTGATCCCAATCATCTCTGTAACCTTTGATCGGACATTTAGGAACCTTTTTTTTCTTATAAAAGTCTCAATTATTGAGGTCACCGGAACCCCTGAATCATCGTTAGAATCATTTGGTGGTGCTCAAACGGTAGTGGGTGTGAGTCACTTAGTGGTGGTAGCGGTGTTCAGGTTGAGTTTTCAAGCAAAAAACATATGTCCCTTTTGGCCAAAGGCGTTTTCCAACGACCTGCAAGTAACGGTTTTAAGATTTTGTTAGTCACAGAACGTTGGGAACAATACGTTAAAAGATAAGACTGTTAGCATCCAGTTCGCTAATTGGGATCGGTTGCATCAAAAAGATGATAAGTGAAATTAATAAAAACCAATAAATAATCATAGTTATAGTTATACAAATAACAACATGCATACATAGGGTGAGACTAAAATACAAAGTACAACAAAAATAAGAATGGTGGAAAGAAATCTAATTCATTGATCTTAGATTTGGATGGTGAAGATTAATTTAAGAATAAAAATTGATGAGAATGACATGAATGTAATAACCCATTTATGTTGACTTTCTCTCTCCACATGTAAGGCACATGACAGTTCCATCATCATTTTAAAACGTCTATAACTTTTTAATACGACATTTTTTTAGAAATTTTTTTTACCATAATAACAATTGTTTTTTATCTTTAATATGATTAATATGTTGTTATATAAAAATAAAAAACAGTTAGTCGGTTTTTTTACATTGTGTTATTTGGTTGTTTATTGTGTTTTTTAATTGGGTTTTTCTATGCATTGAGTTATAGATTTTGGTTATTGTGTTTTTAATTGTTACTAATATTATAGATAAAAATTAAAACAAAGATTACGTAATTGTGTCTCTTTGTTCGTCATTATATATTTGTGCTTAACATTTGTCTTTCTAATTATCATTGTATTTTAGTCATTGTGCTCAACATTCATTTAATTTGAAAAAAATAGTATTATGTTCATTGTGTATTACGTTCAAGTCATTGTGTAATATGTAGATTCCATTGTGTTTTACGTTTCAGATCATCGTGTTATAGTTATTTACCGTTGTGTCTTACGTTTCCGACTATTGTGTTATATGTATTCATTATTGTGCTTTACGTTTCAGGTTATTATGTAATATGTATTCATCGTTGTGTTTTATATATTAGATAACTTGTTGGTAGTTTTCATTATATTTACATATTATTACACAATGATGTTATTAGTATTAAAAAAACACAATGATAAGTTGAAAGACACAATGACAAAAAAAAACAAAATAACAAATAGAAAGACACAATAACAAAAAAAAGACACAATGGTAAGCAAAAATACACGATGACGTAATTTTTTTATTTTTATATAACAAAATCATAATCATATTAACGATAAAAAAACACTTGTTATTATGGTGAATTTTATTTTAAAAAAATATCATATGAAAAAATTATAGACGTTTAAAAATGATGTGAAAATTAACATGTGATTTGCATGTAGAGAGAGAAAGGATGTACTATTACTTTTATACCCTTTTTCCTTTAATCCTCACTTAGCACATCTCACTTAGCACATGTAGAATAATTATGACTTTTCATACTTTTCATGTTTAT
This sequence comes from Bidens hawaiensis, assembly GCF_021521415.1. Lineage (NCBI taxonomy): Eukaryota > Viridiplantae > Streptophyta > Magnoliopsida > Asterales > Asteraceae > Bidens > Bidens hawaiensis. The sequence goes on along the minus strand of NW_027492614.1, from coordinate 218,854 downwards.
TGGCTTTTGTACATACACACATTCATATAATAACACATACCATTACTATACGTAAAAAACATGTATATATATAGTGACAACATGCTATCAAAAGAAGAGAAGGTTTTTAGGATTATATATATATATTATTACTATAATATAAACAAGGAATTTGGTGTCGCCAAGTTGTTTGATGAATTTTTTTTAGTTCAGTTACTATAATAAACCATAATAAATGTAATGAATTTTTTTAGTCCAGTTACCATAATAAACTGATCAAACGCCAGTTTTTTTCAGTTCTTGTACCACAACAAACCTGAAAAAACCGACCGAGTTCACGCAAACTCGCTACCTTATTTAAAGTCCATGATAGACAACACTCGGGCTTTACCAATGCTCAAGTTTACCGACACCCCCACCCACCAAATAAATAAATAATAAAATTGGTAGTTGGTCACCTCAATTTTTATATTTTTAAGTTTTTTAGTTCCGGTACCGTAATGTACGTAGTTAAAACCGACCGAATTCGTGTCAAGTTACCGCCTCATTGCTCGGGACCACAGTTTGTGTTTTACCACCGCTCGGGTTTGCCAACCAAATAAGCATCGTCTTAAATATTTTGTTTTCTTATATGTTAATTTGACGAATTAATTTTTTGGGTTTTAACGCTAAAATTTTACCAATGATGTCTATATCGTAACGAATGCAGCCGATATTGATCGAATTCTTGTCGACTCATCGTCGTGTCGCTCGGGTTTTACCAACGCCCGTGTTTCAACTTTGGGGTTTTGCTAGTTGCCCGACGCAACGCGCCGGGTAGAAGAAACTAGTTATATATAAAGGAAGAGTGATGGGCACCAAGGTGATTTTATAATTATATGACAAGGACAAAATCGTCATTACATAGTTGAGCAAGAAAAGTAATTTATCAATGTCTTCACCCGTTTTTAAAGCTTTTGGTACAACTTGATGAAACTTCATATTTTGTTAAATTACTCATTTATACTTTAACCATTTAAAACGTTGTCAATTACGTTAACGATATATGTATATATATAATATGTCATAAATTGGATAAACCAAAAAAGCACATCAAAGGTCTAATTTCAATAAATATAGTTGTTTATATGATTTTGATTATAATGGTTTCTAACTTCAACATGATTCATATATGCCTTCTTAGGAGGTTAAGGAGGCCTTGAGTGGATAAATATGATTAAAACATTTGAAATCTTCAAGCCGAGGTTTAATATTGAAATAAATGATTTTTATCATTTGAGTAATAATAACTAATAAGGGTTAGGTTCCTCACATGATGTCTTGTTTTATTACTCTCTTTTTTCTTTGTTTTTATGTTTCAAGCATTGTTTTTTATGTTTGAAGAATATGTGACAAAATTCAATTTTCAACTTTCATGTGGTTTTTAGTAATAATATGCATATATGTCTCAAATAATGGTTATTTGCGTTATGTAAAGATTGCAAAAAGTTTAGTATACAAACCAGTTCGTGATGCGACTCTTTGTTGTAGATGGATGGCGGTATAATATATTCTCTTTTTGTGGATTTACTTTTTCCATTTTATTTTTATAATAACTCATATCAAATTCGTGTACCAAAATTAACCATAAGTGACTCTCGTTTTATTTAATAAACCAACTTACAGAGTTATGACACTTCTATGTTTTTACTAAAATATTGATTATATTTTAACATTTACTTTCTGTTTTTCAATTGAAGATATTTAAGTATACCTTATATTATATTGCCCCTCTATAAGACATTTGGGCATAATTATTTTTGATTATTTTTGGGCATATTGTTTTGATGACATTTTGTAACAAAGAAGTATTTTAGATGAACATTGTATAATCCATAATTTCTTTAAAACCTATTTTATTTTCATTACATAATGTTAATTATGTTTGTAAGTCCCGAATCTTGATCTTTCAATATGAAATCAACAAACCCAACGTTATTGCGGAATATAACGTAAGGTGATTCACAATAGACAAGTATAATACATAAGAACACGAGATGATGCTTCAAAACACACGTTAGATTAACGTCGGGTGCTTAAGCACTAGGTTACAAACGCTCGTTCACCACAACAATATGAACGGCCAAAAATTAACCCTATACAATATATCTATATATAGGGGAAACACACAACCTAGCCCAACATAAAGCCCAAGCACACCGAGATCATAAACAGATCTCGGTTTACATACGTACATCCAAACACGAATTACATTAAACTATAATTAAGTATAAACCAACTAAAAGTAGACAGAACAATCTCCCCCTTGGTTTGTTTCTTCGTCATTTAATCGTGTTCCAAGATATCGGCATCTGCATCTTTTAATCCACCTGCCCAAAAACCTGTTCTGATAATTGAGGCCGCCATTCTAGTATATTTTTTCGCAGCTTCTTCAAAAATTGGATCAACAATGATCTGAAAGGTGCTGAGAGTCTTGATGTCTCTTTCTCCGAATTTCAGCAAATCCATCTGTTGGGCCTAATTTAATGGTTTGATCTTGATTTGTACTTATTTCTAGTTTTTCAGGCTTGGGTTTTGGGTGCATATGTAAACCGAGAACACTTAGGTGTTCTCGGTGGGCTTTTGGTGTTTGGGCCGGCCTATTGCTTTGCCTTGCCTATATATAGTCTTGTTATGTATAGGTTTAAAGGTTGTTGATTCCGAATAGTATTGTAAGTGCTTAAGCACCTGACGTATTCAATAATATACGTGTGTTTTGAAGAAATTCCGTGTTACTTTTACCGTGTTATTCGTGTTCTTGAATCACCGAGTGTTGGTTTTCCGCACCAATACTCGTTTAGTTGATTTCATATTATAGTGATCCAGATTCGGGACTTACAATTGGTATCAGAGCGTTGTCGAATTCAGGCTCGTTATTGTGATATCAACGGATTCAAGATATCAAGGTTGGGTGGTTCCTGTTATTTCTAGTGAGTGTGTGATCGGAGAAGAAGAAATAAACTATTTTTGAACAGATTCACCTTGGTTTGGAAACAAATCAAAATCCCATTTTCTCGGGAGTTTGTTACAAGTCAGTTGAAGAAATCTCTGGTTTTCGGCCATTGTTGTTCTCGGCTCATTTGTGTTCTCGGCTCATTATTGTTCTCGGTGACTGGTTGTTTTCGGTGACTGAGTGTTCTCGGCCACTGTTAGTTCTCGGTTAATAAATTGTCAATATATTAAGTTCTCGGTCAAGGGGAGTTTTCGGTCAAAATTTTGGTCAACAAGTGTGGTTTTCGGTAGAAGAATTGGTCAACCAACTGGGTTCTCGGTCAACTGTTCACTATGTTGGTTTTTTTTGGGCATGTTACTCTTGAACTTGGATCATTTTACTGGGCTTAAATTTAACTGGACCAAAGTACAATTTTTAATCAGTAACAAATTTGAAATGGCACAATTAACTAGTGGCAGCAATTCAACCAACTCGTCACTTCACCAAGAACTTGACTCCATCATGGGCACTGTTACTCGTATACCCCGTTTGTTATCCCACGAGGGTTTCAGTGAGTGAAAATTCCGTTTCGAACATTATGCCAAAATGAAAGACTCAAAGATTTGGAGATGTATCTTGAGGGGACCCCAAAGGATCACCTATCAAAGGGATGGTTCAACTGAGGTTCTTGTGAAACCGGTTGCTCAATACGATGATGATGATTTTGCAAAAGTTGAAGAAGATGAGAAAGCTTTATCAACTCTAACCATGGCACTCTCACCTGAGATTGCTCTCCAGTTTAGAGAGCTCCAATCAGCTAAGGAGTTGTGGGCTGCACTGATAGAGGTTTATGAAGGAAATGAGGATATGAAGAGAAGTCGCCAAGATTTGTTGCGACAGAAGTTTAATATGTTCAATCATGTTCTGGGAGAGACATTGGAATCTCAACTTCAGAGATTTATATCCCTTGTAACTGAAATGAGAACTGCTGGGATTTTTCTGCAAACCTCAGAAATTAACAACAAGTTAGTAAACTCACTACCAAAAAATTGGGACATGAATGTTGCAGTTATCAAAAAGACCAAAGATCTTAATAGAATGAGCATGACTGAAATGATTGCCACCATTAAAGCATGCGACATGGATGATAAACAACGGGCAATAAATCATGCGAGTTCCTATAGTGTTGCTGGTTATAACATTGCTTCTAACAGTGCTCTCATGTCTCAAGATAGCTTCTCACTGTTCAAACCTACTCAACAACCACCGCAGGGAAACTTTCAGATGTTTTCGTCCACCCTCGGTCAGTCGTCATCATCAAATTCACCTAATCCAGCTCCAGTATTTTTCACCAAATCTACTCAGTCTACAAATATTTTGCCAAAACCACTTCTAGTCCAAACCCTAGTCAGATTCCCTCCATACCTAAGGAAACTCAAGAGAATATCGCTCTAATGGCGGGTTCTATGAACCGCTATCACTCTTTTCTGGCCGGAGACTTGGTTCAACCGGTAGTTACCGCTGAACTAGCTTAAATTCATCCCAATGATGTTGAAGAAATGGACATCTCGTGGCAAATTGCCATGGCAGTTATTCGTGCAAAGAAGTTTACCAAGAGGATGGGTAGAAATAACTGGAACATGCCAAATAATCAAAAGGTGGGTTTTAACAAAGAAACTCTCAGGTGCTACAACTGTCACGAGCCGTGTCATTTTGCTCGTGAATGCACTAATCCAGCTAAGGATGGGAATAAGGAAAGAGCCTTGGTTCCAGTTGAAAATGCTCGGGGTGAAGCTGGAGGTAGTTCTGAATATGGTGAAAGAGGTATGGTTGCTCAAACGTTCTCATGGGAAGGTCAGATGGCTGCGCTGAACATTGGAAATCAAACTGCTAATTTCGCAACAGTTGAGGAATCTGAAGAGGAAAAAACACTGCTGAGGAGAAGGTCAAGAAGCTCTAGTTTGCATACATGGCGTTCACTTCTCCGGATTCATCTGAGGTACGTTTTCAACCATGTTCTTTAAATTGTGGTGAGAAGATAGAAATGTATAGAATCTCTTAACAAAGACAAATGAAAAGAGTTTTCTAGACAAAATAGAATCTCTTAACAAAGACATTAAAAAAGCTTAAGTCCGATTTTAGCATAAAGAGTTGTCACCATCTAGATGCCAAACAGGAAATCGCTGAGTTGACTGTTAAATTGGAGGCCTCTAAGTCTGAAATTATAAATTTAACTAGCAAGTTTGAAAAGGCTGAACTTGATTTTAAAAAATTCGATGGTTCCAGTAAATTTGTCAACTCAATGATTGAGAATCAACTGTGGTGGAAAGAAAATGAAGGTGAGGGGATAGGATTCAGTCAAGTTCCCCCACCATATAACAACAATTATGTCCCCACTCCTGTTACTAAGGAACAGGAAGAAAAGATAAAGGACCTGAAATATGGTAAACAAGATAAGAGTGATGGGACCGGCTCTGCGAATACTGGTCCATCCACCTCAAGTATGAACGATACTAATGTGTCTACTTCATGGGCAGAAAAAGTAATTGTGAAGGAGTGGACTGATGAGGATGACGACCCTAGCTTTGATTTTGATAATAATTTTATTTCTAATGTTTCTTTAGAACTTCCTGTTTTGAATTCTGTTATTCCGACTGTTTGTGTGGGGGCTCTGTTTTAAAGAGCAAGGATACTTGTGTGATTGATTCGGTTGAAACCTCAAACTCTAATAATGTGATTTCTAATAAAAATAAAATTTCAAAAAAATCAAAAATATCAAAAAAATATGTTGCACCTAAGTTTGTCAATGAGGGATGCTCATATGACAAACAAGATGATAAGGTCAAAAAGGAAAATGCGACTTCTCGCATATCTAAACAGACTGGTCCACACAACCATTCCAGACAAGGAACTACCCAGAATGAATTATTCATAAAACGACAGACATGTTTTAACTGTGGCACTCCTGGTCATATTGCCAGAAACTGTCCACATCGTCCGTACATTCCATACTACGGATTCTATCAAAGGAATATGCCATATGTGCCACATAATGCGTATAGACAAGGGTTTAGACATTATTCGGCTAGTTCCTTTGACGATGATTGGAATCGAAACAGATATGGCAGGTTTAGTCTTCGTCAGACCAGACCAAACATGTTCAAAAGAAGGGTCAGTAAAGGTGTTTCAAGTTCAAAATCTCATATAAACACTAATACTAGACCAAAACAGGAGAAGAAGATGGTTTCATCTAATCATTCTACGTCTAAAACACCGGAGATCATGAAAACCATTCGTACTTATAATTCCAAATCATACAGACATTAATGGTTGCCTAAGTCTCCGGCGAAAGCATCAAATCACTCTATTTTTGATGATCAAAAGGATATGTCATGGCAGTCTGTGACGACTATGGATGAGTCAGGGTCACCCAGTGTAAGCATGGACTGGGTACCAAAAACTAATTAATCCCACGCTTCGTGCAGGGACAGCTATGGAGGAATATCATCATACCTTGGTATGTTGATAGTGGTTGTTCTAGGCACATGACAGAGGACATCACCCAGCTACACGACATTCAAACTTTTAACGGTGGGTATGTGTCTTTTGCGGGAGGAGAGAAAGGAAAGATCACTCAATAGGGTACTGTAAGTAATGGTGTTTTGAAGTTTGAAAATGTTAATTTTGTTCTAAAATTGAAGCATAGTCTTTTGAGCGTGTCACAAATTTGTGACGAAGATTTTCAACTCATTTTACTAAAAAGGAGTGCTTAATTCTGAAACTTGGTATAATCATACCAGAAGAGTGGATTCTTGTTCGATCACAACGAAAAGATAATGCTTATGTGATCGACATGAACAAAAATGTTCCTGACGAAATAACCTGTTTATTTTCAAAAGTGTCAGAACATAATGCGATGCTTTGGCATCGTCGGCTTGGTCATGCAAATACTAAAAACCTGAATCGTCTTGCTAAAATCAATCTAGTGCGTGGTTTACCAATCAAGGATTTTGTGACTGTTGAAAAATGTGTGGCTTGCGCTTTGGGAAAACATCATCGAAAATCTCATAAACCTAAGTTAATTAATACCATTTCGTCAGTTTTTCAGTTACTTCATATGGACCTCTTTGGGCCGGTTCATGTCTTAAGTTTATCTCGTAGTTCTTATTGTCTTGTTATTACTGATGACTATTCACGTTTTACCTGGGTATTTTTCTTGTCAAATAAGAGTGAAACTGCAGATCTGATCAAGAAGTTTGTGGTGTTAATGGAAAATCAACTGAACCTAAAACTGAAAGGAATTCGGTGTGATAATGGAACGGAATTCAAGAATGCAATTCTGAATCATTTTTCCTCAGAAAGGGGGGTGCTTCGTTAATATAGCGCTCCGAGGACACCGCAACAAAATGGTGTCACTGAAAGAAGAAACAGAACTCTAATTGAGGCAGCAAGAACGATGTTATGTGATTCTAAACTGCCACTGTTTTTCTTGGCAGAAGAAATTAATACGTCTAGTTTTGTTCAGAATCGGGTGATTATCAACAAGTCCAAGATGAAGACTCCGTATGAGATTGTTTATGGTCATCAACCCAATGTCGCACATTTCAGAGCTTTCGGTTGTCCGTGCACGTTGCTAAATCTAGAAACCACTCCAAAGTTTGGAGCTGCAGCAGATGAGTGTTACTTTGTTGGATATGCGGGAAATACAGCTTACATGGTTTTCAACAAGTCCACTAAACAGATTATAGAATCCTATGAAGTTCGTTGGTTAGAAGATAATGAGACTGATGCTCGTGTGGGTCTCAATTGGTTATTCGACTACAATGAGTTCTTCAAGCCTTTTAATGTGTTTCCAGTTTTCATCATAGACTCTCAAGGTGGTTCCTCAGTGGAGATTACTCAAGACAGTTCTCACTCACTGTCTCATATTTCTCCGTCACTGGATGATGAGGTTATTGAGATGACTAATACTTCGACCACAACCGATACTCAGCCTATCCAATCTTCAGAGACCAATCATTCACAACCAATCTCGTCTGAGAATACTGCAAATGTTGAGGGGGAGAGTTCCGTTCGTCAGATATTCGGGAGCACACTATTTCCCGACGCCATTCAAGATGAATAAGTTGCCGGCACCTCGTACTCTCACAGTACAGCAACGTCTGGATGGAAAAACCCTCTTACTGATTCCGGCGAGAACGTAACGAATCTTCAACCTAACAGTGATGTTTCTGATCATTCGATTCCCTCAAGAATCCAAAAGGATCACCCGATTGAGAACATCATAGGCCCCATTGAAGCGGGTGTTTCCACCAGAAGTCAGATCAGACACATAAACAGCTGTATGTTTTCCTGTTTCATATCTCAGATCGAACCAAAGAATGTTGAGATGGCCCTTTAAGAACCTAGTTGGGTCGATGTATGCATGAACAACTGAATCAGTTTGATAAGTTGAAGGTATGGAGATTGGTTAAACTGCCGGAAGGAAAGAAAGCTCTTGATACAAGATGGGTATTCAGGAACAAGCAAGATGACACCCGGGTTATTGTTCGTAACAAGGCACGACTGGTAGTTCGTGGGTTTCGCCAGGTAGAAGGGTTAGATTACACAGAGGTCTATGCTCCAGTAGCTAGACTTGAGGCAATTAGAGGTTTTCTGGCCTATGCATCATATATGGGTTTCACAGTTTATTAGATGGATGTTAAAACAACGTTTTTGTATGGTGAGGTCAAAGAAGAAATTTATGTCGATCAGCCACCGGGTTTCGTTGACTCCAAGAAGCCAAATCATGTTTACAAGTTAGACAAGGCTCTGTACGGGTTACATCAGGCTCCACGGGCGTGGTATGCTACACTGACCGCGCACCTACTTGACCACAGTTACAAGCGGGGAACGATTGATCAAACTTTGTTCCGGAAAACAGTCGGAAAGGATCTGATTCTGGTCCAGATTTATGTTGATGACATCATCTTCGGTTCCACCAGTGCTGACTTATGCAAAGAATTTGAAGGCGTTATGAAGAAAAGATTTGAGTTGAGCTCGTTGGGTGAAATGACAACATTTCTGGGGTTACAGGTTCAGCAAAGTCGAACGGGAATTCAATTACATCAAGGAAAGTATGTTGAAGATATGCTGGCTAAGTTTGAGCTTCAAGATTCTAAGAGTGCAAATACTCCAATGGCAGAAAGACCGCTATTGTCATCCGATCCTGAAGGGAGTCCCGTAGATCAAACATACTATTGATCGATGATCGGGTCTCTGATGTATCTCACAGCCAGCCGTCCAGACATAATGTTCGCTGTCTGCCAATGTGCTCGCTTCCAGGATAATCCTAAACTCTCTCATTTAATTGCTGTAAATGTATTTTTAGATATCTGAAGGGACAACCAAAGTTAGGTCTTTGGTATCCCAAATAATCAGAATTTGATCTTTATTCTTTTGCTGATAGCAATTATGGTGGAGATGACATTGACAGGAAATCCACGTCAGCTGGCTGCCAGTTTCTCGGAGATCGGCTCATCTCATGGCAGTGTAAGAAACAACAAACAGTGTCCACCTCGACAGCCAAAGCAGAGTATGTTGTTGCATCCGCTTGCTGCTCTCATGTTATCTGGATGCAAAATCAATTGCTGGATTACGGTTTGGAATTTCTTGACACTCCTATTTTCTGTGATAATGATGCAGCCATTGCTATTGTGAAAAACCCAGTCCAACATTCTAAAACCAAGCACATCGATATTAAAATTCATTTTATTCGTGACTGTTTCGATCGAAAATTGATTCATCTTGAATAGGTTCACACAAATAATAACGTGGCAGACTTATTTACAAAACCAGTCAGAACAGCAAAATTTAACGTGCTTGTGAGTTTTCTTAAAATGCTATGTTTCAAGGATTGAGTCTTTTTGGGAATAAATTTGTACATTTTCGGTTAGTTTTTGCACAAATTTAGGGGGAGAAAAATCAAAAAGACAAAAATAATGTGTGTGCGTTGAATAATCAAAATGTCAAAAACAGTGTGTGTGCGTTGTCTTTTTAAAAAAAATTGAGTTTTTTAAGATTCATTTTCGCTTAAAATTATGTCGATTGCTCAAGTTTGAAGGACATATACTTGTATATGGTTGGTCCGATGTTCTACTTGTAGTTTCACAGGATAGCCATTTACCTAATGACTGAAACCACCCGGGGCGATTATGATATGTTTTTGTGTTTCGTGTTCTTTCACTTAAAATTATGTCGGTAACTCTGGATTGGAAGGACATGTGTTTTCATGCATGTTTGGTCATGTTAACCACTTGTGGTTACAATGGATAGCCATTAACCTGAAGGCCTAAAGTGACCGGGGTGACTGAATGCTTAACACGTGTGTTTTCCTTAACTCTCTGGGAAGTGATATTACTATTCAGTTAACAGCCTTTTTAGAAGCTTTAAAATATTTTCAAATGGAAATTGATCCAACCTTTGGAAGGTGATAGATAAATTGTTTATGTGTGCCTAACGGATGAAGTTATTAAGCTTAAAAGGCTCTAGAACAGTCATTGATTGTATGGTACTTTCCACGATGCGTAAAAGTTAATGTGATATAAACTAAATTTGCTAAACTTAATGTGGAGAGTCATTTTGAAGACAGGTGCATATCTCCAGATACATCTCTCCGAATGATAGGCAGAAAAGCAATTACCCAGTCATGCACTAGCCCGTTAGTGTCTTGATCACCAAAATATTGTATAGTCAAGCTATTGTTATTATTATTATTATTAAAAAAATAAAAAAATAAATAAAAAATAAAAAATTGATTGAAGTTATCTATGTTTATTAAAGCTATCTCATTATCAAGGCTTAAAGGGTCAAACTAGAACTACAGAGATGGGGGCACACAAGTAAGTCCTGTCATGTCTCGAATGAAAGGCCTGTCAGTTTACTGGCACTATGTCCAACGTTCAACCTTAAAACTAAGCCATGCTTTGTATAAAATTATTTTGATCAAGCACTAGGGGGTTGGAGTCAAATTGGGGTGATCTGGGGAAAGCCAAATACGCTTTGAGAAGAGATAGGAGGTATCACAGGTCCATGAGTGATGTCCATCTAAGCTTTATGCCTAACTGAACCTTAATCATATCACTGATGCGATGAAAGATCATGCTAAGTATGGGATACACGCTATCAATCTGTCTCTTAAAGTCATAATAATGCTGAACATGAATCCTTGTGACAGCCTCTTAAATGATATGATTCCATGTTCGGATCTTTTCATAAAACGGCGGCAGCTTTGCGAAGAACTGAAATTTGATCCCGACGTTAAAATAAAGGGAGTTATCTTACTTGTGTGTGAAAATTTATTTCTGTTTTTTTGTTTTTATCTTATTTTATTTTATTTTGTCTTGGCTAATATTACCTTTCTTCGAAATCACTCTCCTCGAAACGTTTGTGTAAATAGTGGTTTTTGTTAAACTTGGATCTTAAAAGATTTGGATCTTTTTATAATGTGTTATTAACTTGGTTGGGCTGGTCTTTGGTTTTTTGGCTTATTTGAGCCCGTTAAGGAGGTTTCGGCCGACTTGGCCCTGGTATAAATAATTTGTTTCAAGGGTCCCTTCTCATATTTTCAACCCTTCATCTATCCTACCCGAGATCTTTTCTCTCAATCTTCTGTGTCGTGATTTAATCTCTTTCAATTAATCTTAGTTTAAAAGTGTTCATCTTTAACTAGCAGGTACTAAACGAGGATGATATTTGGGATTCATGTACTAACTGTGTGTTGTTAAAGGCTACTGTAACTTGATTTTATGAATCAATGGTGGATTCTTGCCTATTTAGGAATTTCGGTAGATTTATTAGTGTTAATTACGGGTTTTCGGTTGATTACCTGTGGATTATTTGCAGGTTTAATGAAGGTTTTTGGGGATCTCGGTAGGTTGAAGATGATGTCACATATTCCAAGGTGGAATCCAAGGGGTTCTCTGCCCCAGCTGGCAGGAGTTCTCGGTTTGACTTTAGTTGACCGAGAACTCCCATATATTGTCAGATAATTTTGTTCTCGGTCATTCTTTGACAGAAAATTCTTTGTTCTCGGTTAAATATGATGACCGAGAACCTCTGTTCTCGGTTGATTATGCTGACCGAGAACCCTTTGAGCTTGTATCACGTGCTCATCGGCAACTTGAGCCATGATAGGGACAGGCTCAGTTTCTGCAAATTTACCGAACTTAATGAGTTCCTGGAGGCCCTTGTAAACGACTTTTGACCCCTTCCTGGACTGTTTCATCAACCCAAAGGTGTTAGGTCCCATTGACTTCATATCGGGTGTTCTCGGTTAATTTTCGTTGATTTTCGTTGACTGAGAACTCTATTACTTGATTTCCGTTGCAAAGCATGCACGTCCACGAGTTCAGCTTCAAGTACAACCCCTTTTCCTTTTCCCTGCAAAAATTGATCTTGCATGGAAAGAATATGAGCAATCTTCTCTGAGGCACTAGAGCTTGACGGACCAGTCGGGTTAGATGATCCCCATGGTTCGCCAAAAGATGGAACATCAGCTTCAATAACAAATTCCTTAGCAATATCGTCAAAAATCTTTTCTTGAGTTTGAAGCTCAGCAGTGGATGGGCTTCTGTCAACGTGAGTCTCAGGAGTTTCCGACTCACGTTCTTGTTGGAGGCTTGGTGTTGTTGTTGATTCAGCAGCCAGCACACCAGGTCTTGGATCCTTCTTCCTTCATTTTCTAGGAATAAGATCGGATGTTGGTTCTTCAGGAATATCTTCATCTTGATTCACAGTGACTGCGTGAGGAGGCTTCAAGGCAGTCGACTGGAGCAGTTCTTTGAATTTCTCGAACACCCATAGTTGTTCAGCAATTGGAGCATTTTCAGCTTCTTGGTGTTTTGTCTCCATGTGTTGTAATGGAGGTTCTTCGTGTTCATCATCGTTTGAAATAACTTCATACGCAGAAGTACGCCTTTGAGCTTGTATCACGTGCTCATCGGCAACTTGAGCCATGACAGGGACAGGCTCAGTTTCAGCAAATTTACCGAACTTAACGAGTTCGTGGAGGCCCTTGTAAACGACTTTTGACCCCTTCCTGGACTGTTTCATCAACCCAAAGGTGTTGGGTCCCATTGACTTCATATCTGGTGTTCTCGGTTAATTTTCGTTGATTTCCGTTGACTGAGAACTCTCTTACTTGACCGAGATTCCCCATGCCGGGCCCAATTCTCACTGCTTGGGCCCATATCCTCACTGTGGTATAATATTGGGCCACTCCAATGTAGGCTGGACTGTCACATAAGCTCATTTGAGCTCACCTTTACTTAATAATCCAAGTGTATCTTAATTTATGGTTCAAATGTCCATTACTATTATCTAACTTGTTAAGTTTGGTGCAGATATGGCCAAATAGAGGTCGTTAAAGTATGTTAATACTCATAACATAGCTGGTCACTTGTATGATCCACCATTGGCTCACAAAGAGTTCAAGTCGATGATAGTCGGACTCAATACTTGCAGGATTTCTCATGCTCTTCGAGAAAATCATGTCATTTGCAAGAAGACGATTACTAATTTCTGGAACAACGCAAAGATCAATTCTCAAGGGGCAGATGGAGTTATTTCAATCGACTCCAAAATTCAGATGAAGCCAGTTACTGTCACTGAAGCCATTATCAGAGAGGTTCTTTTGTTTGGGGATCAACCTGATTACCCAACAGAGTACTCTACAACTGATGTTACTGAAGTTATTACAAGAATGGGGCATGAAGGCACTTATCCTCCGGCAATCAAGAAGTTGTTTCACCCTTACTGGAGATACCTATTGCACACGATCTTCACATATATCTCAGGAAGAAATGGAGGTTCAGATGAAATCAGTCACACCCAAATGTCTGTAGTTGCTGCTCTGATCATGGACTGGAATTACAACTACTCCAAGTTCGTTTTCAATGAAATGATGAGCAATCTAAGGGCAAAGAAGAAAGAGATGTTCTTGATGTATCCGAGGTTTCTACAAATGATTTTTGATTCTCATTACACCGATTGGTTAAATCTGTTGAGACTTTGGATATGAAGTCTATGGGACCCAATTCTTTTGGGTTAATGAAGCAGTAGAGAAAGGGAGCCAAAGTGGTCTATAGGAGATTGAAACCCCTAGTAAAATTCGATCGTTTTGCTGAAACCGAAGCTGAGCCTGTCATAGCTCAGGTTGCTGACGAGCATGTGGCACCCGCTCAACCACGTGTTGCAACGTTTGAACTTTCTGATGATGAGGAAGATGAAGAAGAGCACCGTCAGTCAAGTACTCTTACAGATGATGAAAAATTAAGAGCTCTCGAAGCTGCTAAAGTCTTATTTTAGTCAACCGCTCTGAAGCCTACTCAGACAGTTACTGAAGATATTGAGGAAGAATATGTTGAAGAACCAACTGCTGATCTCATTCATCGTAAACGAAAAGGGGTGATTCGAGATTGAGCGAGTTGGATTGAAGCCGAAACCACCATAGTTACACCAACACCAACACCAGCATTCACACCAGCACCAGAATCAACCACCAGCCCTCAACAACTCACCGATAAACCAGAATCGCATGCTCCAGAATCTCAATCTGAACCAGTTGCATCTACTACTGAGCCATCCTTTATGGAGTTATTGTCCAGCGATTTCGGTGATGATTTTGATTTTGAAACAGAAATTCCAAGTACCGATACTGCAGACATTCCCTCTGGATCATCCGGTCAAATTGATCAAGGTCAGTCGAGCTCAGGTGTTTCAGAAAAGGTTGCTCAAATCCTTGCTATGCAGGAAAATTATTTTCAGAACAAAGGAAAAGGAGTGGTTCTTGAGAATGCTCCTGTAGATGTTCAGGCTCTACAACGTCGTGCATTTGAACTAGAGCAGGATTCAGTAATCAAAGATATCCGTATTCAGGAACTTGAGGCTAGCAACTCAGATAAAGACTCCAAGATTAAAGAGCTGCAGTCCAGCATGGGAGGTTTAACAGCTATGTATCTCGATCTCCAACAAAAGCTAGTTTAGAAATTTGGAGATGAGTTCAAAAGTAATGAAGATATGGTATATCAAACTTCTGCTGCTGATCAAGATAAATATTCCACTGCTCGTCCAGTCAACAATACTGATATTAGCAGACAAGAGGAATTAGAGTCTCTAAGGCAGCACATGGAAGCACCGCCAATCCCCAAAGAGAAATCTCAAAGAATTCAGAAGAAGTTGCTTGAAAAGGGTAAGAAGAAGTTGCTAGTAATGAAGAACTCAGATCAGAATGTTGTGTCTTCAAATCACCTAGAAAGATACGTTGTTACGCTTCAAAAGGGGTTCTCCGATAAATACGGTGATCGATCTAGAGTTTTATCTTGGGGTTTCGATGCATATAAGAATATGTGGTGGGTTAAGAGAAACTCGGGAATAATGGAGTACTATAAAAGGATGAAAGACTTTGGTTCTTGGACTAAAGTGGATTTGAGTGACGTAATCAATGCTCCATTTACAAATCCATCAAATGACAAGAGAGGAACAGATTTTTGGAATTTTCTTAAGCGTCAAGTTGATAAAGGCTTCCCAAACATGCCAACTGCCGAATCCTTTCTGAAGAAAACCAAAGGTGTTTTGGATCCAAGGACTGGAAAAACCATGGTGAATGTAATGTGGCCTCCAACAAAGAAAGCCACATACATCCTTGTGCCAGATGTTATTCCTGATGCTTCCTTGGAGAATATAAGATTCTGGTTCTATGACTCTTTCACTGCTACGGTAATTATCAAAGGAAAGAAGGGGAATGGTCAATACCGGTTCGTTGACCCCAAGGACTTGTTGAAGTTTGGTGAAAGAGATATCAAGACTCTTAGCACTTTTCAGATTGCAGCTGATCCTCTTTTTGAAACAGCCACCAAAGAATTCACAAGCATGGTGGCGTCTATTATTAACAACAAGTTCTGGGCTGGAGCGTTGAAAGATGCAGATGTTGAGTACATGGAGCAAGATTAGAGATAAACCTACAAACCAAGGGGGAGATTGTTGGGCCTAATTTAATGGTTTGAGCTTGATTTGTACTTAGTTCTAGTTTTTCGGGCTTGGGTTTTGGGTGCATATGTAAACCGAGAACACTTAGGTGTTCTCGGTGGGCTTTTGGTGTTTGGGCCGGCTTATTGTTTTGCCTTGCCTATATATAGTCTTGTTATGCATAAGGTTAAAGGTTGTTGATTCCGAATAGTATTGTAAGTGCTTAAGCACCTGAGGTATTCAATAATATACGTGTGTTTTGAAGCAATTCCGTGTTATTTTAATGTGTTATTCGTGTTCTTGAATCACCGAGTGTTGGTTTTCCTCACCAATACTCGTTTAGTTGATATCATATTGTAATGATCCAGATTCGGGACTTACACCATTAGATCGACGAACCGGTATTGACCTTTACCCTTTTGTAGACGTATGACAACAGTTGCTATTTCGCTGTCAAACATCCAGAATCTCATGTTGTCCAGGGTCCCGTCTGGAATTGCACTAGGCACAGGAATATGAGTAGCCTTATTTGTTGTAGGCCACATGACGTTCACCATAGTTTTTCTAGTTCTTGGATCCTTAACTCCACTTGCTTTCTTCAAGAATGATTCAGCATTTATCTTGCTTGGGAAACCCCTATCAACTTGATCTCTCAGAATGTTCCAGAAATCTGTAGCTCTCTTTTCATGACTTGGATTGTGGAACGGAGCATTGATAAGGTCGCTGAGATCTACCTTTGTCCAGGATCCGAAATCCTTCATTTTCATGTAGTACTCGGTATTCCCAGACCTTCGTTTTACCAACCACATGTTTTTTTCAGCATCAAAACCACAGGACATAACTCCAGAACGATCTCCATACTTATCGGAAAATCCCTTATTAAATGTAACAATGAACTTATCTGGATGATAAGAAGATTCAATATTCTGATTAGAGTTCTTCATAATAAGAATCTTCTTTTGAAGCCGATCAGACGGTTCAGCAGACTTGGGTGGAATGGAGAGATAGTGCTCCAGTGACTCAGAAGCGTCAGCATATGCAGAGGTGCGTGCACTAGAGCTCCCGCTTTGATCAACGGTGGTTGTTTTCACAACAGAGTTTTCACTGCTTTTAAATTCGTCCCCAAACTTCTAAATGAGTTTCTGTTGAATTTCTAAGTACATAGCAGTCAAACCACCCATGTTGGACTGAAGCTCTTTAATCGTTGAATCCTTGTCTGAGTTGCTGGCTTCAAATTCTTGTATCCACACATCTTTCACAACTAAGTCTTGTTCGAGTTCAAAGACTCAACGTTGCAAAGCATGCACGTCCACGAGTTCAGCTTCAAGTACAACCCCTTTTCTTTTTCCCTGCAAAAATTAATCTTACATGGCAAGAATATGAGCAATCTTCTCTGAGGCACTAGAGCTTGACGGACCAGTCGGGTTAGATGATCCCCATGGTTCGCCAAAAGATGGAACATCAGCTTCAATAACAAATTCCTTAGCAATATCGTCAAAAATCTTTTCTTGAGTTTGAAGCTCAGCAGTGGATGGGCTTGTGTCAACGTGAGTCTCAGGAGTTTCCGACTCACGTTCTTGTTGGAGGCTTGGTGTTGTTGTTGTTGATTCAGCAGCCAGCACGCCAGGTCTTGGATCCTTCTTCCTTCGTTTTCTAGGAATAAGATCGGCTGTTGGTTCTTCAGAAATATCTTCATCTTGATTCACAGTGACTGCGTGAGGTGGCTTCAAGGCAGTCGACTGGAGCAGTTCTTTGAATTTCTCGAACACCCATAGTTGTTCAGCAATTGGAGCATTTTCAGCTTCTTGGTGTTCTGTCTCCATGTGTTGTAATGGAGGTTCTTCGTGTTCATCATCGTTTGAAATAACTTCATACGCAGAAGTACGCCTTTGAGCTTGTATCACGTGCTCATCGGCAACTTGAGCCATGACATGGACAGGCTCAGTTTCAGCAAATTTACCGAACTTAATGAGTTCGTGGAGGACCTTGTAAACGACTTTTGAACCCTTCCTGGACTGTTTCATCAACCCAAAGGTGTTGGGTCCCATTGACTTCATATCCAGCGTCTCAACAGACTTAACGAGATCATGATAATGTGAATCGAAGATCATTTGTAGAAACCTGGGATACATATGAAACATCTCATTCTTCTTTCCCTTTAAGTTGCTCATCATCTCATCAAACATGAATTTGGAATAGTTGTAGTTCTAGTCCATGATCAGAGCAACTACCGTCGACAGCTGAATGTGGCTAATCTCCTCAGATCCCCCTTTTCTGTCCCGACATGCAAGTAAAGAACGTGTGTATCAAAAACCTCCAGTAAGGATGAAATAGCTTCTTGATAGCAGGAGGATAGGGACCTCCATAACCCATCCTGACCAGAATCTCTGTAACAGCATCAGTCGAATATTCCGTTGGGTAGTCAGATTGATCTCCAAATAGAAGAACTTCACGTATAATAGCCTCAGAAAATGACGACCGGCTTCTTTTGAACTTTGGAGGCAATAGTAACCGCTCCACCTATTTCTCGTTGGTTGATAGAAGCATTATTCCAGAACTCCGTGATCATTTTCTTGCATATGACAGGAGTTTCTCGTAAAGCGTGAGAAATCCTGCAAGTATTGAGACCAACGATCATGGACTTAAACTCCCTGTGTGCCGGAGGTGGATCAAACAGATGTCCAACTATGTAATGATTATCAACGAACTTGAGTGGTGCTTGATCAGCCATTACTGCAACAAATGAGTTAAGCTAGCAATCATTTATTCAACTTGGTCAACAAACACAAATTTAAAGGCATATATTTAATTTTCAAAACATCGAGGACCATTTATGAAAGAAACAGATTATATGGACCATAAATGAAATATAATAATGATTTTGTAATAGATTTCGGTCCAGATAGGTGTTCTCTGTCCACTTAGATGGATTTCGGTCTAAGAATGGAGTTTTCGGTCAAGAAAAGGGTTTTTTGTCCAATCGCACCGAGAACCAGAGTTCTTAGTCAATAATAAGAGATCTCGGTCAACAAAGTCAACCGATAACTCTTGTTTTGACCAAGAGTTTTTGGTCAAACTGACTGGAAAGGAAAAACCCTTTGAGTCCTGCCTCGTGAATCGTGTCATCTTCTCCAGAAGAGGCGAAATCCCCATGAATAAAAAAAACCTGCAACTAACTCCTAAAACCTCAACAATGGCATCAACCCAATGAAATGTCTAACAAAATATGGATTCATTATTTGAATCGTCAAACAGAAACCCCATCTAGTATCGAAAACACATCTCAATTAAACTCTTGAGAATCAAACGATTCATTCATTGCGTCCCTTACCTGTTGTTGAATCAAGGAACACTAAGACACGATCAGATTTGATTATATTAGCAAGGGGTTAGGGTTTTCGGCCAAGAGGATTTTAGAAAGAAGATGCTTTTGAAAATAATGTCAATAATGGAGATTTAATACTTTTTATATCCCAAACAAATTAGTGGGCCGAGTACCCAGATGAACCCAACCAACAAGACAAGCACAAACTAAGATTTTAGCCCAAAACAAGAATATCATTCAAGCTGTAAACAAACTGTAGGCCCAACACCTTTTTAACCAAAATCAAAAGTAGCCTCTTTTATAGAACTCGTTTCGATGAGAGTAACTGTGAGATAAAAATAGAATAAAGTAAAATAAAATAACTAAAATAAAAGGAAAAAAAACTAAAAGAGACATGGTTAAAAATAACATGAAGCACGGATCTTCTTGTAATTTAGCAAATTTGGGATCAAATTTCAGTTTTTGACAAGAAAGGACCGCCTCTATGAAAAGATCCGTACATGGAATATTATTGATTAAGGTGCTTTCACAAGGATTCATGTTCAGCATTATTATGACATAAAGTGACAGGTTGATAGCAGGTATAACGAACTTAGCATGATTTTCATTGCATCAGTGATATGAGTTAGGTTCATTTAGGCACAAATATCATATGACATCACTTATGGACCTGTGATGCCTCCTATCTCTTCTCAAAGCGTATTTGGTTTTCCCCAAATCACCCCAATTTGACTCCAACCCCTAGTGCTTGATCAAAAAAAATTTTAAAAAGCAAGAAAATTTTTAAGCTTTAAGGTTGAATGTTGGACTTAAATGTCTTTCATTCAGAGTGTTTAGGACTTATTTGAATGCCCCACCCTTGTAGTTCTAGTTTGACCATTTAAGCTTTTGAAAAACTAAAGATTTAACAACTCAATATCATAAATACATAATAAATTATTATTATTAATTATTTTTTAAATAAACAAAACTGCACAAATTTTTTTGGTGATCAAGTCACTAACGAGCTCGTGTATAACTGTGTAATTACTTTTCTGCCTATCATTCGAAGAGATATATATGGAGACATGCACATTTCTTCAAAATGACTCTCCACAGCGAGTTTAGAAATTTAATTTATATCACTTCATCATTTACGCATCATGGAAAGCTACCATACAAATCAATGACTAATCTAGAGTCTTTTAAGCTTAATAACTTCACCCGTTAGGCACACAGAAACAATTTATCTATCATTTTCTAAATGTTGGATCAATTTTCATTTGAAAATATTTTGAAGCTTCTAAAAAGCTGTTAACTGAATAATCATATCACTACCCAGATAGTTACAAAAGACATTTTTAAAACTCAGTCACCCCGGTCACTCTTAGTTTTCAGGTGAATGGCTATCACGTATGTCCACAAGTGGTTAACGAGACCAAACACATATAAGAATACATGTCCCTCCAACTTAGAATAATCGACATAGTGTTAAGTGAAAGAATTTAAAAACCGAAACCGCATCACGATCGCCCCAGATGCTTTTAGTCTTTAGGTGAATGGCTATCCTGTGAGTCTATGAGTAGAGGACAGGACCAAACATATACAAGTATATGTCCTTCCAACTGGAGCAACCGACATAATTTTAAGCAATAATGAAAAAGTAACCCTTTTATACTAAAATAATTAAAAAAACACACACGCACTCTTTTTGAATTTTTTAAATTTTCTCCCCCTAAATTTGTGCAAAACGAAAATATGTAAAATTTTATTCTCAAAAAGACTCAATCCTCGAAATGAAGCATTTTAAGAAAAACCACAAGCACATTAAATTTGGCTGTTCCGACCGGTTTGTAAATAAGTCCGCCACATTATTATCAGTGTGAACTTGCTTAAGATGAATCAATTTACGGTCGTAACAGTCAAGAATAAAATGGATTTTGATATCGATGTGCTTGGTTTTTGAGTCCTGAACCGGATTTTTAACAATTGCAATGGCATCATCATTATCACAAAAGATAGGGGTGTCAAGAAATTCCAAACCGTAATCCAGTCATTGATGTTGCATTCCGATAACCTGTGAGCAGCAAGCTGACGCAACAACATATTCAGCCTCGGCAGTGGATGTGGACACCATTTTTTGTTTCTTGCATTGCTAAGAGATGAGACGATCGCCCAAGAACTGACAGCCGGTAGATGTGTATTTCCTGTCAATGTCATCTCCACTGTAATTGCTATCAGCAAAAGCATAAAGATCAACGTCTGAGTTTTGGGATACCAAAGACCTAACTTCGGCTATCCCTTCAGATATCTAAAAATACGTTTAACAGCAATTAAATGAGAGAGTTTAGGGTTAGCCTGGAAACGGGCGCATTGACATACATCGAACATGATGTCAGGGCGACTGGCAGTGAGATACATCAGGGGCCCGATCATCGGTCGATAGTATGTTTGATCTACGGGATTCCTTTCAGGATCATAGGGAAAAAGAGGCCTTTCCGCCATAGGAGTGGTAGCACTCTTGGAATCTTGAAATTCAAATTTGGCAAGAATATCTTCAACATACTTTCCTTGATGCAGCAAGATTCCCGTCGAACTTTGACGAACCTACAACCCAAGAAACGTTGTCATTTCTCCCAACGAACTCATTTCAAACCTCTTCTTCATCACTTCTTCAAACACAACCCAACACTAGTAGACCCAAAAATAATATCATCCACAAAAATTTGAATTAGAATCAAATCTTTCCCAAAGGTTTTAAAGAACAGAGTTTGATCAATGGTCCCCCTTCTATAACCATGACCCAGAAGATGAGCCGTCAATGTAGCATACCACGCCCTAGGAGCTTGATGAAGACCATACAACGCTTTATCTAACTTGTAGACATGAGTGGGATTCTTTGAATCTACAAACCCCGGTGGCTGATCCATGTAAATCTCTTCCTTAACTTCGCCATACAGAAACGCGGTTTAAACATCCATCTGATAGAGTGTAAAACTCATGAACGACGCATAAGCCAGAAAAATCCGAATGGCTTCTTGTCTAGCTACGGGAGCATAGACTTCAGTGTAATCTAACCCTTCAACCTGAAGAAAACCGCTAACGACTAGCTGTGCCTTGTTTCTAACAATAACCCACGTGTCATCTTGCTTGTTTAAACATCCATCTGATAGAGTGTAAAACTCATGAACGACGCATAAGCCTGAAAAATCCGAATGGCTTCTTGTCTAGCTACGGGAGCATAGACTTTAGTGTAATCTAACCCTTTAACCTGACGAAAACCGCTAACGACTAGCTGTGCCTTGTTTCTAACAATAACCCACGTGTCATCTTGCTTATTTCGGAAAACCTATCTCATATCCAATGCTTTCTTTCCCACCGACAGTTCAACCAACCTCCATACCTTTAGCTTGTCAAACTGATTTAATATTTCATGCATAGCATCCACCCAGCTTGGTTCCAGAAGAGCCATTTCTACCGACTTTTGGCTCAATCTGAGAGATAAAACAAGAAAACAAGCAGCTGTTTATTTGTCCGGTCTAACTTCTGGTGGACACGCCTGTTTCAAGAGGACCTATGACATTCTCAATTGGATGATTTCGCTGGATTTTTGATGAAATTGATTGTTCAGGAACAGTATCGGTAGAAGGTAAGTTTGATAGATTTTCATCAACCTTAGTGAGGGGATTCTTCTAACCAGAGGCTGACGTACTATGTGAGTACGAGGTGCTGGCAACGTATTCACTCTGAATGACATAGGGAAACAAAGTTCTTCTAAATATTTGATGAATAGGACTCTCCCCCCCGAACTATTGGAGAATTTTCTAATGAAGTTGATGAGGACACAATTTCAGTAACTTCTTCTTGTGATTGACAGACACAGGCGGAGAGATATCGGGTGATTCTGAGAGATCATCATCCGGAACTTGAGATATATAAGAGGCAGCGTGTAAGTCTTCTTTCTCAGCATTTACGGTAGCATCACCTGAAATTTCCGTGTCGATGACCGGAGACACATTGAACGGTTTGAAGAGTTCATTGTAATCGAACAACCAGTCGGGACCAACACGGGCATCGGTTTCGTTTTCTTCCAGCCAACGTACATCATATGATTCAAGTATCTGCTTGGTTGACTTGTTGTAGACTCTGTAGGCTGTACGACCAGCATATC
Source organism: Bidens hawaiensis (assembly GCF_021521415.1). Taxonomy (NCBI): domain Eukaryota; kingdom Viridiplantae; phylum Streptophyta; class Magnoliopsida; order Asterales; family Asteraceae; genus Bidens; species Bidens hawaiensis. The sequence goes on along the minus strand of NW_027492614.1, from coordinate 195,424 downwards.
CGACAAAATAACAATCATCAGCTTTGGCCCCAAATTTTGGAGTTGACTCAAGATTTAGTAGGGTACACGGGCAACCAAACACTCTGAAATGTGCAACTGTGGGCTTGTGACCATAGACAATCTCATATGGAGTTTTCATTTGAGGCTTGTTGATTAGCACCCGATTTTGAACATAGCACGATGTATTAACAGCTTCTGCCCAAAAGAATGACGTCTGCTTTGAATCAAATAACATGGTCCTTGCCACCTCGATAAGAGTCAAATTTCTTTTTTCAGCAACACCATTCTGTTGCGGTTTCCGAGCAGAACTGTATTGTTGAAGCACCCCCTTCTCAGAACAAAAATAATTCAATGAAGCATTTTTGAATTTCGTGCCATTGTCGCAACGAATGCCCTTCACTTTCAAGTTGAGCTGATTCTCCATAAGCACCACGAATCTCTTAATCAATTCTGCAGTTTCACTCTTATTTGACAAGAAAAACACCCAAGTAAAACGTGAGTAGTCATCAGTAATAACGAGACAATAAGAGCTGCGAGAAAGACTCAAAACATGAATCGAACCAAAAAGGTCCATATGCAATAATTGAAACACTGATGAAATGGTATTAATCAATTTTGGTTTATGAGATTTTCGATTGTGTTTACCGAAGGCCCAAGCCACAGACTTTCCAACATTAACAAAATCTTTGACGGGTAAACCTCGCACCAAATCATTTTTAACAAGATGGTGTAAGTTTTTCACATTTGCATGACCAAGATGACGATACCAAAGCATGGCATTATGTTCTGAAACTTTTGAAAACAAGCAGGTTATTTCATCAGGAACATTTTTGTTCATGTCGATCACGTAAGCGTTATCTTTTCTTTGTGATCGAACAAGAATCCAGTCTTTTTGTATAATGATGCCACGTTTTAAAATCAAACACACTTTATTAGTAAAATGAGTTGATAAGCCTTTATCACATATCTGTGACACAATTAACAGAATGTGCTTCAACTCTGGAACAAAATTAACATTCTCAACTTTTAGAACACCGTTACTTACAGTACCCTTCTGCGTAATCTTCCCCTTTTCTCCTCCCGCAAAGGAAACATACCCACCGTTAAAGATTTGAATGTCGTGTATCTTGGAAATGTCTCCTATCATGTGCCTGGAATAGCTACTATCAACATACCAAGGTCTAATGATATTCCTCCATAGCTGTTCCTGCACGATGTGCGAGATTCCTTAAAAGAGGTTTCGTTCCCGAAACCTAACTATTACTTAAAAGGGTCCGGGTAAAACTTGTGCATCTCCTCTTCCATTTCCCAAGTGGCATATGATCCCTTTTAGTGTTTTCATATCACTTTAACTGAGGGAATAACTTTATGACGGAGTTGTTTTTCCTTACGGTGCACTATCTCAACAGGATGCTCGATATAGTTTAACTTATTATCAACCTCAATATCTAATAATGGCACGTGGGACGTGTCAGCATCTAACACTTCCTCAAGTGAGAGACGTGAAAGGTAGAGTGGATTCCTTCCAGCTCTTCTGGCAAATATAACTTATAAGCCACTTCACCCACACGATTTATGATTCTGAATGGTCTAATGTACCTTGGACTCAACTTTCCCCTATTTCGGAAACGAATTATTCCCTTCCAAGGTGAGACCTTGAGCATCACACTATCACCAACGTTAAACTCAATCGGCCGTCACCGCTTATCAGCATAGGACTTATGTCAGTCTTGAGCAGCTTTCATTCTTGCCTTGATCTGATCAAACTTTGAAGAAGTTTCTTGTACAACTTCTAAACTTCCAATCTCCTTTTGACCAATTTCTCCCCAAGATACCGGAGTTCTACAACGTCTACCATATAACATTTCAAATGGTGGCATGCCAATACTTGAATGGTAGCTATTGTTGTAGGAGAACTCTGCTAAGTGCAAATGACCATCTCAACAAAGAGAACCGGACCCTAATAATATTTGAGGCAAGAAGGAACCGAAACCTAATAATATTTGAGGCAAGAGTGAACCGAACCCTAATAATATTCGATGCAAGAGGGAACCGGGCTCTAATAATACTCGAGGCAAGTAGGGCGTAATGCTCTTTAAAAAGTAAGGTATGAATATGAAAGAAAGAAAGTATGAAGGTAAGTAAGTATTTAACAAACGACAGAAAAGAAGTATAAAGTATGAATGAAAGTATGTAATGCATGAATGTGTTGTATGTTGCCTGATTAACTAGAAATCACTCAGCGTAGCTGACTTTTAGTGTGCACGCAGGTGAGTAGGATGAGGCAGTTTGCTTGACGTGGACACATGGCATGGAATTGAAGATGCTGGCATCTCAAGGAAAAATGTCATGATGTTTTAAAGATTTGTGTTTTATATTAAAAGACAAAAGATTATTATCTAAGACAAGATTTGAATGTTATGTAATATATACGGTTGAAGTATATATTCCGCAAAAGTTTTAATTAACTTTGATATTTAGAACTATTTTTATGTGTAAATCCAACGCCAAAGTAGAGCACCGATACCGGGGCCTTACAAGTTGGTATCAGAGCATAAGTTCGAGAGAATTAAGCATCCTACATGCTTAGACTCGAACAGAGAATAGGACTTAAGTAAGAAAAGAAAGAAGATGCCAGTTCAAGATAGTCATGTGTCACTCAAGCAAGCTGAGTAAAGGTAAAGTACACGATGGTTTTCACGTGTAATGTAAGAAGGTTATCTTAAATGCTAGAGATAGGAGTATGTGATTATACGAACTGTTTGACTGTCTAACTGTTAAAAGTAGAACTAGCACAAGTGGACTCACAAAGGGAAGTGTATAGGACACGGAGAGTAACATGATCAGCTAATCACAGCTGGCCATTGTTATTACCTCTTAGCCTTACTATCCTTGTACTAAATAGTTCCTTGAGTGATGGCGTTTGTGTTTCTTTATAGAATACGAATGGCTGGAGCTAGGAATGTTGCTGGACAGGGAGGTCGTACGGGACGTCGTGGTAGGCCACATATTATCTGAGATCCCTTTGAAGAACCAATTGTTAACTCAAGATAAGAAAGGATTGAAACTCTGCGAGGGCCAAGCCAAAATGAAGGGTATCAAATTGACCCTGATGTTCAAGCCGCCATTGGTCAAGCTGTAGCTGTTGTGGTGAAGAACCTTCAACCTGAAAAGTCTGGTGTAAGTCATGCAAGAACTACTGAGAGGTCAGGAGAGAATGGTAAGAAAGATGATGAAAGATAGAAAGGTGACTCGAGTGAGGTTAGGACTGTGAAGGTTGATGACAGAAGAAGGGGCCGAGGCGGGTGTAACTACAAGTCGTTCTAGGGTTTTGACCCACAAAAGCTGACTGGTCTAGGAGATGCAATCGCTACTCTCCAATGGATAACCACCATGGACAATATGTGGTGCCTGATACGGCTAACACTACCCAATGACACACCGTGAATACACTACCGAATTCAACCGCATGTCTAGGTTGGTACCTGATATGGTTAACACTGAAGCTAAGAGGATCAAGTGTTACATAAGAGGACTGTCGTAGAACGTCCGCACGTTAGTCAGAGCAAATAAACCTGCTACGTTCGACTCTGCAGTGGAACTCGCTGAGATGGTTTATGATGACTTGGCTGGGGAAGATGTTGTGGTGGTGGAAGAAAAGAAAGATAAGAAATGGGTCAATCATGCTAAATGATCCGGTACTCAGTTGTGGAACTCTAGGGATAAGAGATAGAAAGTGTGGGAAAAGAAGTCATGCAAAATTTGCGGTAAGATGCACGATGGCGAGTGTAGGTGGGGTATTGGTTCTGATACATGTCACAAGTGCGGGAAAATCCATGCCGAGGAGTGCAGAGTTGGATCGAATGTCTGTTATAAGTGTGGAAAGGCGGGGCATTATGCTCATGAATATAGTGCAAAGCCTGCATGTTACAAATGCGACAAGAAAGGTCACATGTCAAGGAAATTCACCGATGGTGAAGCATTTTAGAAGTGGAAAGAAAGACGCAAATCAAGCTAGGCCAAAGACCAGGGCCTACATGTTGACCCAGGAGCAAGCCAAGTAGGTCCCAGATGTTGTGACAAGTACGTTTCTAGTAAACTGTATTTTTGCTTCTGTACTGTTTGATTTAGGTGTGAATAGAAGTTTTGTAGCTACGACATTTAGTAAGTTAGCAAAAATGAAATGTTGTCGAGTACCTGAAACTTTTACCGTAGAAACCGCTAGTGAACCTCGGTTAGGATAATGGGAATGGTTAAGGATTGTAAGATAGAGTTAGAGGGACATGAGTTCCCTGTTGCCCAATATCTTATGACCTTAGGAGGGTTCAATGTGGTTTTGGGAATGTATTGGCTATCTGAGTTTGAGGCTTAGATAGTGTGTAAGACTAGGTTGATAAGGTTAAAGTCCTTGGACGGTGGTACGGTGACGGTTTATGGCGATGAAAGTTCAGGGATTAATGCCATTTCGATGATAAATGCCGAAGGTTTGTTACGACGAGGGTGCGGTTCCTACCTAGCGTAACTGCCAAATAAAATGCGTCCCAAGCCGAAATATCACGAGTACCGCCTCGTCCTGGTTGTCAAATATACGGCCAAGATGAAAGAAGTGAAAGATGTTCGTGTTGTGCGCGACTACCCAAAAGTGTTCACTGAGGATCTTCCGGGGTTTCCACCGGAGCGAGAGGTAGAATTCCAGATATACTTAATACCAGGAGCACAACCCGTCGCGAAAGCAGCTTACCGTCTGACGCCGTCCGAGATGAAAGAATTGATGTCCCAACTAGAAGAACTCCTCGACAAAGATTTTATAAGACCAAGTGTTTCCCCGTGGGGCGCACCGGTGTTGTTTGTTAAGAAGAAGGATGGGAGTATGAGAATGTGTATAGACTACCGTGAGTTGAACAAGCTTACAATAAAGAACAGATATTCGTTGCCAAGGATTGATGATTTGTTTGATCAACTACAAGGTTCGATTTGGTTCTCATGAATAGAACTTAGATCAGGCTACCGTCAGCTGAAGGTTAAAAAGGCAGACATACATAAGAAAGCGTTTTGGACGTGGTATGGACACCACTATTTCCTCGTGATGTCGTTCAGTCTAACGAATTCTCCCGTAACATTTATGGATATGATGAATAGGGTATGTCGGCCGATGTTGGATAAGTCAGTTATCATTTTAATTTATAATATATTGATTTATTCAAAGAGTGAGTCCGATCACGTTGAGCATCTGAGAGAGGTCTTGGAGATTTTGAAGAAAGAGAAATTGTACGCTAAGTTTTCAAAATGCGCATTCTGGTTGCGAAAAGTGCAATTTCTAGGCCATGTAATCAATCCTGAATGGATACTTTGGACCGAGTTAAGATCGAGGCGATAACGAATTGGAAGACTCCATAGAACCCAACTAATATACGAAGCTTCTTAGGGTTGGCTGGCCATTATAGAAGATTCATCGAAGGCTTCTCCAAGATAGGTGCACTGTTGACCGGTATGACCCGAAAGTATGTAGTATTCAGTTGGGGTAAGTTTCAAGAAGAAGCTTTTGAGGAATTGAAAAAGAGACTCACACAAGCTCCAATCCTTGCTATACCTGATGATGATGAGGATTTGGTTGATTGTACCGATGCCTCGCATCATGGGTTAGGTTATGTGTTAATGTAACAAGGAAAAGTGATAGCTTATGCGTCCAGATAGTTAAAGGTTCATGAGAGTACCTACCCGACGCATGATTTAGAGCTAACAGCAGTAGTGCATGCTCTCAAGATATGGAGACAATATCTCTGTGGTACTAAGTGTACCATTTATACAGATCATAAGAGTTTAAAGTAATCCTTTGAGTAGAAATATTTGAACATGAGACAAAGGAGATGGTTAGAGTTGATAAAGGACTATGACTGCGATATCAAGTACTACCCTGGTAAAGCTAATGTGGTCACCGACGCGCTAAGCCGTAAGAATGAAGAAGTCATTGCAGCCGTGAAGTCATATAAGTTGATTATTAACTCAGATATCTTTAAAGAAATCATCAAGATGCAGACGGGGGTGATCAGAAACGAAGGGCTAATGAAGAAAGAAAGAATCTTTGGACAGCAAGACGAGCTGATGGAAAACACTCATGGTGTTAAGACTATGTTTGATCGTATGTGGATTCCACGCCATGGGAATCTGAGGGGTCTAAATTATATGAAGCTCATAAGTCAAGGTATTCAATCCATCCAAGATCCACTAAGATGTATCAAGACTTGAAGATAGACTATTGGTGGCCGGGTAAGAAAAATGATGTAGTAGATTATGTTAGTAAGTGCTTAACTTGCTTGCAAGTCAAAGCTGAACACCAGAAGCCCAATGGGAAGATGCAGCCTTTAAAAATACCGCGTACAGCTAAGCAACATGATACCATTTGGGTGATAGTGGACCGATTGACGAAAAGTGTTTACTTTATGCCTATATGAGATGCCATATCGTAAGAAACAATAGAAAATGTGTTCATAAAGGAAGTGGTGACTAAACATGGAGTGCCATTGTCGATCGTATCTGATAGAGATACACTCTTTACTTCGAGATTCTGGAAGAAGTTCCATGAAGCTATGGGAACAAGACTGAACATCAGTACGTCGTATCATCCTCAAACAGATGGGCAGTCTGAAAGGACGGTCCAAACCCTTGAGGATATGCTACGTGCTTGTGTTCTAGACTTTGAGGGAAGTTGGAATGATCATCTGCATCTGGCAGAGTTCTCTTATAACAACAATTACCATTCAAGTATTGGTATGCCACCGTTTGAGATGTTGTATTGTAGATTTTGTAGAATTCTTGTATGTTGGGGAGAGATTGGTCAGAGGGAGATCGGAAGTCTAGAAGTTGTGCAAGAAACCTCTTCCAAGTTTGATCAGATCAAGGCAAGAATGAAAGCTGCTCAAGACCGGCAGAATTCGAATGCTGATAAACGGCGACGACCAATCGAGTTTAACGTTGGAGATAATGTGATGCTCAAGATCTCGCCTTGGAAGAGAATTATTCATTTCAGAAAGAGGGGGAAGCTGAGTCCAAGGTACATTGGACTGTTTAAGATTGTAGATCGTGTGGGTGAAGTGGCTTACAAGCTAGATTTATCCGAAGAGTTGGAAGGAATTCATTCTACTTTCCATGTTTCTCACCTAAGGAAATGTCTAGCTGATGACACGTCTCATGTGCCATTGGTAGACACCGAGGTTGATGAACAGCTGAACTACATTGAGCAACCTATAGAGATAGTTGACCGCAAGAAAAAGCAACTTCGTCATAAAGTTATCCCGTTGGTGAAAGTGATATGGAAGCATCGTAAGGGATCAGATGCCACTTGGGAAGTTGAAGAAGAGATGCGCAAGTTCTATCCCGAATTGTTTAAGTAATAGTTAGGCTTCTTGGGCGAAACCTCTTTAAGGAGGGAAGACTTGTAACATCCTACTTTTGATGATAATAAAGAAAAGAATCGTGTTTGTTTAAAAGTGTGTAAAAATTTAATTAAGTTAAACAAAATAAAGAGTATAGACTTGGTTAATAAAAGATGGAATAAGGGATGGATATGGGACTTAGGTCCATGGGCATAAGGGAGTATAAATACTCCTTAGACCTCCCTAAAACCCTAAAACCCTCATTCCTATCTCCTAACCTCCCTACACACTCTAAAACACACACAAACACCCCAATACATTCGGCCGTGACCAAGATCAAGATCAAAGACCAAACCGAACTTGGATTAACGTAAAACTCGATTACACAACCAAGATACAACCCTAAAGTGTGCACATCAAGCTAACCGTAACCTAACAAGCCCCAAAAAGGTAGGTTTCACATATAAAGATTATGTTTTTGTGAACGGTCTGCCCTAAGACTTGGTACGAAAGCAAATCGGGTATTGTAATACCATAAAAATGTAAACTTGATGTTTAAAATGGACTTAATGAATTCGTTAGTAAATACGGTTCACATAGAAACCCTAGATCTCGCTAAAACGGGCTTGGAATCGATAAAGGTTTGAACTTTGTTTCTAAGGAAGCTATATCTTGGTCTAGCATGGAGAGGAAAACCGTTAGGAGGTTATATAACGCTAAACTATGTGAATTGAGGTTAGAATATAAAGAGAAAATGTGAATAAAGGTGATAATGGCCCAACAGTGGCCGTATGCGAAGAGGAGAGCATTCGAATAGAAATATTCTATTCGAATGGATGGGAATGTATTCAAGTAGAAAGCATTCGGATAGATAAGAAAGAAGGAAAGATAGAAAGGATGGGATACAAGTCCTTTCCATACATTTGTATTCGAATATAAGGGATTTCGAATACAATGGTGTTCAAATATGATGAACTATTAGAATACAAGGCATTCTATTCGAAAACAATATCATTCGAATACATGGTAATGCCATAGAATACAACTTTATTCGAATATAATCCCTTGAAGTCAATTCTATTCGAATACAAGTTATACTCTAACACTAGCCTATTCGAATACCAGAGTATTCGACTACAAAAGTATTCGAATACAAGTGTATTCGAATACAATTGTATTCGAACACAAATGTATTCGAATACGAATGTATTCGAATACAAGGGAATGCAAATATAGAGACACTCTAATAGAATATACCAGACTTAGAATTTTTCTAATGAACTTTTTGTAAAGAACAGTTAATGAAAATAAAACTTTTCCCACCTGGCAACTTAACCCTAGCCAGGGGCTCTGCCCCTTGGACCCCACTAGGGGCTGCCACCCCTAGAACCCTGCTGCCAGGGGCGCTGCCCCTGGACCCTCGTTCGTTGAGGGGTTACAATAACTTAGAAGTATGACATAGTTAGAATTAGATAATTTATACTTGTATTATTATACAGTTAGCCGTGCACATCTAAAGAGGGGCATTACTGATAATTCAAAAACCAACAGGATCCAGGTGAGTTTCTAGCCCCATTTCCTTGTTATGTTTTCGGGGCTATGTGCATACTCAATGTGATTGTTAATACACTAACCTTAAGTGGTAAGTGTATGCCATAATGATAAATGTGATGGTTATACTTATGTTATGAATGCATACTTGACGGTACGCGAATGATCTTCAGATATTGCACGTATTGTCAAGGAAGGTAATGTGTGGAAAGTAGGAGACGATTGTGTAAAAGAAAGTTGGTATGAATAATGTATGTATGCCAATCTTGAAATAATGTATGAAGGTTATATTATAAAGACATGAAAGGTAAGGTAAGGTGTATGGAAGAAAAGGGAACCGGACCCTTATAGTATTCGAGGCAAGAGGGAACTGGACCCTAATAATATTCGAGGCAAGAGGGAACCGAACCGAACCCTAATAATATTCGGTGAGTAGGATGAGGTCAAATGCTTTTAGTATGCACGCAGGTGAGTACGATGAGGTTAAATGCTCACAACGGTTGGCGATGACACTATTTGGAGTTTGTATGGAGGATTTTACAGCCCTAGTGGCTGCTGTTGTGTGGTTGATGTGCCATGTAGTTATGAACGGGTAGGACACTAGTAGTATAGTTTGGTGTACATAGTCTTTTGACATCCTATTCAGCATTTTGTAGAATCATGTTTGGCTGACATGGAAAATATTTACGGTTTAGCATTATTAAAAGCACTGGCCCTTATCGGGTTAAGTCTATATGTCACTTAGTGACAAATGTTGATACGCATATTCAAGCGCTGGCCTATACCAGGTTAAGCATATGCACTAAATTTTGAGATGCATATGTACAGTAATGATTATGGCTAATACAAATGTGTTCTTTGGCATAGTTGTGTGTTTGTGATTTGTAATATCGTGATATTGTGCTTATTATAAGGACAATGCTATTGATTATTCTATATTTGGTTATTTTTAAAGAATGGACCCGAAGAAAGCTAACCCTACATCTGAGGCGGAAGTGGCCGCAACGATTGCTCGCCAACTTCAAGCAGTCATAGCGACAATTGTAGCACAACTCACTACAGGCTACGTGCCAACAATACTGTTAATCAACCCCCGAGCACCACTACGACCACTGCTAATATACCTCCTGTTGGAATATCGTATGCCCGAGACACATAATTAAGTTAATGTGGCTAGTTATGTTTGATCCAAGTCGGGTCATACCCAATAACGAGTTAGACACACACCAATTATGTATTTGTTAAGATAAGATCTATAAGACAAATACAGAACACGACACATTCAGAAAAACGGGTTTCTGAATAATTACTTGAAAGTATTAAATAATTAATTGGTTAATTTATTTATTCAAATAATTATTATTGGAATAATTATTTAACTATGTATTCTTTTATAAAATGGTTTATAAAAGATGGGGTGTTTATATATTTTATAAAGTATAAAATATATAAAATAAAAAAAAAAAAAAAAAAAAAAAAATAATGTTGGGGCCGGTTTTGGGTGGGCCCCACACCCCACCAATTTGGTCAAAATGTCAACATGCAAAAGATGGAGTGTTGTCTTGTATAAACCCATGTGATGGTGTTTGCATGTGAGGATAAATAATGATCAAGTGTTTACATCTTTTAAGTAACCTTTTGAAAAACAAAAAAACCCTTTTCTTTCTTTCTCTCAACCTCACGGCCAAAAGGAAGAAGAAAAAGGCTCGGGTTTTTCGTGTTCAAGCTCCCTAGCATAGCTCGGTGCGTGTTGGAGGCTCGGGGTATAATCGGTTTGAGGGTTTTTCCTTTGAAAGTCTTGCATTCACATCATCATCTTCTTCAACCATCCACCAAACTCTTAAAGGGTTAAGATTGTAAGTGTTTACATACTTTGATAGTTTAGTTATTCCCGTATCATTTGATCCTAGCTTCGGGTTTCTAGTAAATAGATTATTGGTAATCTTGCAATGAATAAACTAGGTTGTTCATATGGTTAGTTTGTCTATCACGTTTCCGCATTAATTATAACTAGTTAAACGGTTAACTAAGTTTGTAAATTCCATAGAAACCCAACAAATGGCATCAAGAGCCGGGATACGGGATACTAAGCTTCGGGTTCTCGGTTTTTATTTTCCCCTTGAAAGATTTTATACAAAAATTAACATGCATGATATTTTTGTATTTAATCTTGCTATCGTTTTTGGCTAAGTTCAAAAAAAAAAAAAAAAAATATAAAAACCGGGCTAATGGGCCGAAGCCCATTTCGGGTGAAATTTGGGCCGAAGCCCATTTTTGTTATTGGGCCGGGCCCATAAGTTTTATTTGGGCCGAGCCCATGTAAGTCATTTGGGCCGAGCCCATGTAATTTTGTTTGGGCCGAGCCCAAGCAGTTTTTTAATTGGGCCGAGGCCCATAATCTTGTTATTGGGTCGAGCCCAAATGGGTTGGGCTAGGCCCGATAAAGGCAAGGGGTTTTGGAACGGGTTCCTATGACATATCGGGTTATGTTTGTTAGTACTAGACCGAGCCGTAGACCAAATGGATGTTTTGTTTGTGATTGATGGTTGTGATTGTAATTTATTATTCAAAGTATCGGTTTGTAATAATTAATTAGGGGCTATTTTGTAATTATTTATTCATATGGGCATGTAATAAATAGGTAATTTGTAATATCTTTATTTTATAGAAAAAATGTATTAGGACATTTAATTTTGTAAAATTAAAGAAGATTGCAAAGTTGGAAGTTTGGGCCTAATTGGGCCGGGTATGGTCATAATGGGTTTCACAAGCCCATTAAGGGATTCAAGCCCAAAAGGACCTAAGCCCACCAATTGAGCCCAAGTGGAAGCTTATGGAAGCTAAGGCCCAAGTTCAAGCCCAATGGATCACAACAAGGTTGAAGAAGATGCTCGAAGCATTTGGATGCGGGATCGAGTGGGAGCTACAACATCCATGTGTCATGTGTCCCTTAGGATTGGACCTAAGACACACACTTGTTTCGGCTAACAAGTGTGGTCTAACTTAGTGGCTCGTGTCTAGTATATATTGTGTGTATGCTTGTTGATTGATTGTTTGATTGTGTGGTTGTTAGATATTAGGATATCAACTCCGTCACATAGAATTAATTAACAAAGCATAAAACGGGTTCTAATAATTATCGGTAATTACGTGACACGTAGTTTAATAAAATGGAATTATTAACTAGCCGTCTCACGCCCATAATAAAAATGGTTTTATTATAAATTAGTTTTGAAAATGGTTTCAAAATCATGTTTCTAAATGCATGTTAGAACATGATATTTTTATATCTAGAATTATTAAAACTAAAAATCCCTTTAAAATTAAGGATAATAAGTTAAACACCATCCTTTTGTATAACACTTAACATATTAGTAAGCTCTTAGTGGGAAAAAGGTCACCTAACCGCATAGAGTAAATTAACATGTTAAGGTAATATTGGCATATAAATGGGAAAAAGGTCACCTAACCATTTGTATGTTAATATTACAAGTTGATACAAGTAGGACGACTTAAATTAGAACCATGTGAAGAGGGTCACCCAAGCATGGGGTCTAATGGGTGTTGATGGGATAAACATGCCAACACGAAATATGATTTCGAACCGGTCCCATAAATTCTAGAAGTTGCAAAAGGGTTTGCAATTGTTATGAATAACTACCTTGATAAACCGACAAAGGGAAAAAGGTCACCTAACCGGAGTCGGGTTTATCGTTGGATTCTAGATTTTAATTATTAATTATATTTGGTATATATAAAAGGGTATTAATAATTAAAAGGTTAAAACACTAAAATGAACTTATTTAAAATTCTGCAGATGGCCACACACGTCGACGACAACATTATCCCTAACGTCCAAAACGTATCTCTCCGATCTATTCTCGCTAAAGACCGTCTTAACCACAATAACTTTTCGGATTGGTTCCGAAATTTAAGGATTGTTCTAAAACAAGAAAGATTATATCATGTTTTGGAAACACAAATCCCCGAAGAACCGGAAGAGGGAAGTGAGGTCGAATATATGAATTGGGTCAAACTCTCGGAAGATTCCATTCAAGTGTCATGCCTCATGTTGGCGACTATGGTTCCCGAAATCCAAAAGGATTTCGAAAACCATAATGCGTACGACATGATTACTCAACTTAAGGAAATGTTCCTTAAGCAATCGAGGGTTGAAAGGTTCGAAACGGTTCGAGCCTTACATGCATGTAGAATGGATGATAGTCAACCAGTTTCATCTTATGTACTTAAGATGAAAAGTTATATTGATCGGCTCACTAAGCTCAATTGTCCCATCTCAAATGAGTTAGCAACGGATTTGATCCTTAACTCTTTGTCGAAAAGGTTCGACACTTTCGTGTTAAATTATAACATGAACGGGTGGGACAAAACCATTGGAGAACTTCACTCAATGCTTAAAACAGCCGAGGCGAGCATGGGCAAAAGGGTTTTACCCGTGTTTGCAATCAATGAAGGTAGATCCAAGAATCGATCTCAACCCAATCTTAAGGCTAAGGTAGCTAAAAGGAAGGGTCCCCCTATGCATCTTAAGGGTAAGGGCAAATCACCGGTTATGGCAAAGAAACAAAAGGTTGTGGAACCAAGGGGTCATAAGGATGATCCTTGTTTTGGTTGTGGGGAGACCGGACACTGGAAACGCAATTGCCCGGTCTACCTAAAAGAGCTAAAAGACAAGAGGAATGCGGCGCATACCTCGGGTAATGTCTTTATGATTAATGTTGAGCTAAATCTTATTTCTTCTAACACATGGGTATTGGATACCGGATGTGGAACTCATATTTGCAATTGGTTGCAGGGGTTCAAAAGGAATGAAGACTTGAAGAAGGGCGAAGTGAATCTTTTCATGGGCAACGGTGCAAGAGTACACGTGGTCGCTAGAGGAGACTTCACTTTATCACTTCCAAGTGGTTTGGAAGTTGTTTTAAAAAATGTTTTGTATGCTCCTAGTTTGACTAGGAACATTATTTCTGTGCACCTTCTTAGACAATGTAACTTTGACTTTAAATTTGTAGGATCGGAAATGCATGTGTCATCTAATGGTATCTTTTATTTTAAAGCTGTACCAAACAACGGTATTTATGAATTGGTTCATGATAATACCTCAAATAGCTCATTATATCAAACTTCTACTAAAAGACTCAAAAAGGGTTTGAGTGATTCCTACATTTGGCATTGTCGCCTTGGACACATAAACAAGAATCGTATAAACACTCTCCAAAAGAATGGTCTTTTGAAAACAAACGAGTTAGGTTCGTTTGATGAGTGTGAATCTTGTATTCAAGGCAAGATGACCAAAGAGCCTTTCAAAGGTACAAATGAAAGGGCTAAGGATTTGTTAGGTATCATACATACGGATGTATGCGGACCTTTCAAGCCAACTAGTAGGAATAGTGAAAGGTACTTCATTACCTTTACCGACGATTTTAGTCGATATGGGTATGTTTATCTAATGAAACACAAACATGAAGCCTTTGAAATGTTCAAAGAATTTCAAAATGAAGTGCAAAATCAGCTCAACCGAACAATCAAGGTACTCCGCTCCGATAGAGGAGGCGAATACCTAAGTGATACCTTTCAAAGTCATCTTAGAGATTGTGGAATTATTTCACAGCTCACTCCTCCTGGAACTCCTCAACATAACGGAGTATCCGAGAGGAGGAATCGAACACTGTTGGACATGGTTCGATCAATGATGGCACGAAGCTCACTACCGCCATCATTTTGGGGATATGCGCTACTCACAGCGGCTCGTATTTTGAATATGGCCCCGACCAAAAAGGTGGATCGAATACCCTATGAAGTGTGGCATGGAAAGGTTCCATCCTTTTCATATTTAAGGATATGGGGATGCATAGTTTATGTTAAACGTGACACCCCAAATAAGCTTGAGGCTCGATCCATCAGGTGTGTCTTCATAGGATACCCAAAGGATGATATAGGATATATATTCTATGATCCTAGTGAACAAAGAGTGTTTGTTTCACGCAAAGGATACTTCTTAGAAACTAGGTTCCTTATGGAAGGACCTAGTGAAAAGAGAGTGGAACTTGAAGAGGTTCAAGAATCACTGGATGATACACAGTTGGTCGATACTAGCTTTCAACACGAGGATGTTGAAGATGATCAAATGGTTGATCATACGCACGTTGCTCGCAGATCTAGTAGGGTTAGTCAACCTCCCAAGAGATATGGATTTCTTGTGGATGATTGCTACTTGATTGATTCGGATGAACCGATCTCCTACAAAGATGCTATGTCACAACCTGATTGTGACAAATGGCTTGAAGCCATGAGCGCCGAGATGCAATCCATGCACGATAACCAAGTTTGGGAATTGGTTGATCGTCCACTTAACTCCAAACTGGTTGGATGTAAGTGGGTCTTCAAAAAGAAGACCGATATGCATGGAAATTTAGATACTTACAAAGCTCGACTTGTCGCAAAAGGTTTCACGCAAACTCAAGGGATTGATTATGATGAAACCTTCTCGCCAGTAGCGATGCTTAAGTCGATCAGGATATTGTTTGCCATTGCAGCTCATTTTGATTATGAGATATGGCAAATGGATGTCAAGACCGCTTTTCTAAATGGATATCTTGAGGAAGATGTCCATATGGTTCAGCCTGAAGGTTTTGTCGATCCATCTAATCCTGATAAAGTTTGTAAGTTAAGGAAATCAATCTACGGATTGAAACAAGCATCACGGATGTGGAATCATCGTTTTAATGAAGAAATCAAAGCGTTTGGTTTCGTCCAAAACGGTGATGAGGCATGTGTGTATAAATGGGCTAGTGGGAGTATAATCATTTTCCTTATTTTGTATGTCGATGATATACTTTTATTTGGAAATGATATACCAAGTATGGAAAACGTTAAAACGTGGTTAAGTAGTCGTTTCTCAATTAAGGATCTTGGAGAAGCGACATATATCTTGGGAATAAAAGTCTATAGGGATAGACAAAGGAAATTGATCGGACTCAATCAAAGTGCGTACATTGATAAAATCCTAAAGAGGTTTAGGATGGAAAACTCTAAGAAAGGTTTGGTGCCTATTCCTAGAGGAACCGTATTAAGCTCATCCCAAAGTCCTAGCTCTAAGGAAGAGCAGGATAGGATGAAGCATGTTCCTTATGCTTCGGCAATAGGATCTATTATGTATGCAATGATGTGCACTAGACCGGATGTCTCGTATGCTTTAAGCATAACAAGTAGATACCAGCACAACCCAGGTGACAGTCATTGGATGGCTGTCAAGAATATATTAAAATACCTTAGAAGGACTAAGGATATGTTTTTAATATATGGGTCTGGTGAGGAGGAACTCGTCGTAAAGGGTTACGTGGATGCGAGTTTCCAAACTGACCGAGATGATTCTCGGTCACAGTCGGGATATGTTTTCATCTTAAATGGAGGCGCTGTCTCTTGGAAGAGTTCGAAGCAGGATGTTGTCGCGTTATCCACTACAGAATCTGAGTACATCGCCGCTTCAATGGCAGCCCAAGAGGCTGCATGGATGAAAAAGTTCATCATGGATCTAGGGATTATCTCTTCCATTCAGGAGCCCCTAGAGATATTCTGTGACAATGAGGGTGCTATTGCACAGATCAAGGAGCCTCGTGCTCATCAGAAAACGAGGCACATTGAGCGCAGATTCAACTACATAAGGGATGAAGTTGAAAAGAGAAAAATATGTATTCATAAAGTTCATACCGATCAAAATATTGCGGACCCACTCACGAAGCTCCTCGATAGGCCAAAGCATGAGGGTCATGTTTGTGCATTAGGACTTCGGTATTCTAGTGAGTGAATTTAATCCGTGTTTAGTGTTTGTTTAAGAACGAATGTAATGGGTATCTCATGAAATTAATTAAGTTTTAATTATTAAATGAGTTATGTTCTATTTTTGCATGTTTAATCCATGAATGACTTATGTTGTTCTAAACGTCCGTAGTCGATCATGCTTGTGGGAACAAGTATGAAGGTAAGACTATTATGAACCCGGATTGGTTGATATTCATGTGATGAATATAAGGCATAGGTTTGTCACCAAGGTTCATAGATATTTGTGGGATACAAATATTGGACATGATCCGCTCTCGAGGATCACTGCATGGAGTTAGTGCAACTGATCATAAGTAATCCTTGAGTAAAGGCGAGTATCATTGTGTCCTTTGACCTGAGATGCATATTGGATCTGACTTTTCATCAAGTCTGATAACTTGACTCTCTTCTTTGTTTTTCGGTAACACGATGACATAAAAGAAAGAGCTCAGATATCATACGAGATGTCAACAAGGATGTATGCAGTCAAGATGGGATTTGTTCCTCTTATGTGTTGAGAGTTTAGATGTCTAAGGCCTGTTAAGTTAAATCAATGAGAGAATGATCAATCTATGTCTCTTCGATTTGACAGGACATCTAGCAACAAAGGGATGTAATGATAAGACTTACCTATATCATATCAAGTATGGACTTGAAAGGGATGATGTTATTGAATGGCACTTAGTCAAACATACTAGGGGTGGTGACCTGTTGTTAGGCGGTATTCACCATTAGCATTAACTTCCTATGAGTCTCATGCAAGTGGGAGATTGTTGGAATATCGTATGCCCGAGACACATAATTAAGTTAATGTGGCTAGTTATGTTTGATCCAAGTCGGGTCATACCCAATAACGAGTTAGACACACACCAATTATGTATTTGTTAAGATAAGATCTATAAGACAAATACAGAACACGACACATTCAGAAAAACGGGTTTCTGAATAATTACTTGAAAGTATTAAATAATTAATTGGTTAATTTATTTATTCAAATAATTATTATTGGAATAATTATTTAACTATGTATTCTTTTATAAAATGGTTTATAAAAGATGGGGTGTTTATATATTTTATAAAGTATAAAATATATAAAATAAAAAAAAAAAAATAAAAAAAAAAATAATGTTGGGGCCGGTTTTGGGTGGGCCCCACACCCCACCAATTTGGTCAAAATGTCAACATGCAAAAGATGGAGTGTTGTCTTGTATAAACCCATGTGATGGTGTTTGCATGTGAGGATAAATAATGATCAAGTGTTTACATCTTTTAAGTAACCTTTTGAAAAACAAAAAAAACCCTTTTCTTTCTTTCTCTCAACCTCACGGCCAAAAGGAAGAAGAAAAAGGCTCGGGTTTTTCGTGTTCAAGCTCCCTAGCATAGCTCGGTGCGTGTTGGAGGCTCGGGGTATAATCGGTTTGAGGGTTTTTCCTTTGAAAGTCTTGCATTCACATCATCATCTTCTTCAACCATCCACCAAACTCTTAAAGGGTTAAGATTGTAAGTGTTTACATACTTTGATAGTTTAGTTATTCCCGTATCATTTGATCCTAGCTTCGGGTTTCTAGTAAATAGATTATTGGTAATCTTGCAATGAATAAACTAGGTTGTTCATATGGTTAGTTTGTCTATCACGTTTCCGCATTAATTATAACTAGTTAAACGGTTAACTAAGTTTGTAAATTCCATAGAAACCCAACACCTCCGCTGGATACTAATGTAGCCCATAGTGTTACTACCCCGCTGACTACTAATAATGTTATGAACAGTAATAATACTCGCCCGAATGTTAATGTCATTGGGAACCCTAAACCCATTTTGAACACCAATAATATCACGAATTCAAACCCCATATCTAATATCAACACAACTGCTAATGATAATGCTCAACCAAATACTGGTAACAATCGTAATAACCAAGAACCCCAACGTCAGGAATATGCGTTTAAACAGTTCAAATCGTGTAACCCGACTGAATTCAAAGGTATTGAGTCTGTAATTAACATTAGTGAATGTCCACCAGACCATATAGTCAAATCCGCTACTAGTATGTTTCTAGATCATGCTTTGATGTTGTGGAATAAAGTGGTTCAAATAAGGGGACAAGAGGCTATAAATCGTATGTCATGGACCAAACTCAAAACCCTTTTACTAGAACATTTTTGCCCAAAAAGTGAAATTCAAATATTAGAACATGAATTGTGGAACTTGGAAATGAAAGGCGCTGATCATATGGGATACACAAACCATTTTAACGAACTGTCTCGCTTAGTACCATGGTTAGTTACTCCGGAAGCTAAACGTATGAACGCTACATCTGGGGATTAACCCCTGCTGTGAGGAGCATAGTTAACTCAGTAGCCCACCCAACATTGGAAAGTGATGTATCTCTAGCTGGTTTAGTTACTTTTGACCTTATGAGAAGTGGAGTGATAAGAATGTCGGGAGAAACATCGAGTTTAAAACGATTTGATTATGGGACAAGGATGCAAGGGAACGCTCAAAATAAACGAGTATGTCAAATTACCCAAAACTATGCCATGGCCGGTTCAAATGTGAAACAAGAAACATATAAAGGAACGTTACCGAAGTGTGGGAAATGTAATCTTCATCATGTAGGTGAGTGCAAACCGGTAATATGTCGCAAGTGTGGAAGGACTAGACATTACGCCCCCAACTGTAGAACCACCACTAATAATGTCAATCGACCACAACAAGCAAACCAACCACCTCAACCTCAACCAACCCGACCACAACTCAATCAACAAACCCCACCTACCATGAACCTCCGTACCTGCTACGAATGTGGTAGTACGGAACACTATAGAAGATACTGCCCCAAGCTGAACCAGGGTGCAGTAAGAAGACAGAACCAAGCATAAGCATCAAATTCCAACGCAGCTAGGGGACGCGCTTTTGTAATAGGATCAGGTGAAGCGCGTCATGATCCAAACTTGGTAACAGGTACATTCTTAGTTTCCGGTCAGTATGCTTCAGTTTTATTTGATACGGGCGCGATAGAAGTTTTGTATCTGTTAACTTCTTACCCTTAGAAAATATGTCGGTTAGTGAGCTAACAAAACCATACACTATAGAACTCGCTAACGGTAAGTCTATACTTGTTAACCGAACAGTTCAAAACTGTTCTCTTATCCTAAACGACCACCCATTCTTTATTGATTTACTTCCAGTGGAATTAGGAAGTTTTGATGTTATAGTCGGTATGTAACATCCTACTTTTTATTATAATAAATAAATGAAATTTCGTTTATTCAATAAAGTGTCGTGTGTCAGTTAAGATAAATAAACTATATGATGATGGGCTTGAGCTTTAAAAGATAGAATAAAAGATGGAATGGGCCTTAGGTCCGAGGGCTTAAGGGAGTATAAATACCCCTTAAACCCTAAACCTTTCCATTTTTATCTATCTCTACACCATAGCCTACACCATCAAAAACACACACTAACACCATCATATATCCCGACTCAAGATCCGAAGGCGAAAACCCGAACCCGTTGGTGCTAGATCGTCATGAAGAACCAAAACAACATCAAGGCTTAACCGTGTTCGTAGTTCGACTCGTTTAAGGTACGTTTATATCTAGAAATCGTTCATTAAAGTTCGGATATGTTTGGGAAACCTTAGATTTGTATGAGAATGATAAAAACGAACCTAGCACAACAAACCATACTGAAAACCATTAACGATTGATGGGAAAATCGATAGATAAACGACCCATAAGTGCTTAGGTGAAAATCGCACCCTCGAAACGTGGATGTTAGACGGATTTGATGGTTAGGGTTTTTTAGCGCTGATATTGTGAATCTATTGATACCAAAATCATGTTATTTTGTCATGATTTGAAGGGTTAATTGCATATCTGAGGGTCTGTTGACTATTCATTGTTCATATCGATTTTGAATTTGACCCTGATTCAAAGTCCGAATAAGAACCTACGCCAATTCGTTATGATAATATAACGAATCAGGAGTATTCGTTATTCGCCAATTCGTTATGATAAGATAACGAATCAGGAGGATTCGTTATCCACCAATTTGTTATATTAAGATAACGAATCAAGTGATTCATTACTCACCATTCGTTATGCTAACGAACCAGAATAACTGTCACACCCTCAAAATCCACTAACGGAGTTTTACCGTCAGAGGGTGTGAACTGGCAGGATCGGATTCATTAGTTATAACCAAACCAAAGAAAAACGTATAAATGAAAGTAAATGCGGAAGCGTAAAACCTTAATTCAAAAGTTGCGTCACGCAGGACGACTTAAAACCAAATGTAACTGTTAAAATTAAGTTTGCAGAATAAAAGTGTTTTCATTAATGCATGCTCCTAAACCACGCGCCCGCCTCGGCTACCTGAGAATAACATACTAAAAGGGGTCAACACGAGGTTGGTGAGTTCACAAGTTATATAAGATAAATCGTTTAGCGTTTGAGTTCAGCGTTTTCGTTAAGTGTTTTGCGTAACCACGTTACGGCGTTTAAAAGTTTTGCGTAACCACGTTACGGCGTTTAAATGTTTTGCGTAACCACGTTACGGCGTTTAAGTGTGTAACCACGTTACAGCGTTTAAGTGTGTAACCACGTTACAGCGTTTAAGTGTGTAACCACGTTACAGCGTTTAAGTGTTACCAGATAATGTTATGTCAAATTATATATCGATAGGTAGCTAATCTATACAACAAGTATTACTAAGTGGTTCGAGACCGAAGCTGACTGTTTATCAAGTGCCCGTCACCAGGTCAACCCAGACCATGGTAAGTGTTAGCCAAAATTACACCCACTCAACCTCCAGTTGAGCTTAGCGTCGGGTGGGGTTTGTCAAACCCAGTAGTACTACTCAACAGTGACTCGCTATTCCAAATATTAACCGGTTCGATGCGTGGGACTTCAAGGGTTACGTGCCGCTTAGCCTCTACAAGTGATATATATAATTTATAACAAAATCTTAAATATGTGTTTATCTCAAAAATGCGTTTATCGGAGTATGTTATCTCCCCCAAGTGAAAAACGTTTGAAAACAGTTCAAAGAGCGGGGTAAGTGAACTCACTGTTTGCGAAGAATATTCCAAATTAGATCACCGAGTGATGCGCGTCGTAGAAAACTCTCTAGCGTTCTAAAATAACAAAGAGATTTTCTAAGTATCGGAACGTTTAACGAGTCTCTAGACTCGGCACATAATACCTATGCACGTATCATGTTTCGTGTTTCGTTTGTGAACCGTGTGTGATTTAAACAAGTACAATTGTGATACGATACACGAGTGAGCAATTACTTTCGTGTCATGTATTAATAACATACTTACAAGCAATTATTCCCGTAAGGGCATTTTGGTCAACAAACAAAGACTAACTAACCATTATTCCCCATAAGGGCAATTTGGTCAATTCATGGCAATCAAACTAGCAACTATTCCCCGCAAGGGTATTTTGGTCAAAATACAACAATTATATAAAAACTATCATATTTCATGCATTCCTACACAACTCAGCAGCTAGTTTCATTGTGACAGAATTTCTACTTGAAAGATTGTACTATTTCACCGATCATATCATCTCAATTAATTCACCAAAAATCACCACTGAAACATACATGTCTTAGGTTTCCAGAACATATTTTATATTATTTTTATTCCATATAGATTTCTCATAATGATCAAAACACTACAGTAAACTCATATCAGTCAGATTCATGCACAACAGAATGTTATTTGCAATTCCCGGTAAACGAAAAATCCAATAAATGCAAGACCACTTGGGTTTGGTTCCTAACTCAGTGAGTCAACTTCCAGAAGTGGAACCAACCCAATTGGCCTCGTAGTTCATGAGATATAGAATTTACAATATAACCTAACAGCAGGTCTAACAGCTCAGCTTTGCATCACGTTTTTGTAAAATCATAAAAGTATACTTCCACTTATCCAAAAATTACGAATTTATACTTTATAGAAACTAGACTCAACCTAGTTTACTGCAGTACCCACAATCTCAATCAATTTTCACGTTTACACTTCGTTACAGTCAGTTAAACATCGTATATATATTCTGTCCAGAATCTGTTCACATCAAAACTCAACATCATAACAATCTATGAACTATCATGCATCCATATAACCCTCTAGACACCATAACTACTATCCATGCATATAAATCACACCATACATACAAGATTAGGGTTTGTGATCTAATCCAAATCAAAGACAACAATGAATCATGCAACAACATCAATCTAGTTATCAATCTATTATGCAACTAACAAGAATCATATTGATCACATACATACATATAATCGGCCTACTTAGGGTTTACATACAACCCATTAAACATCAAAATTACACAACAAGGAGGTAAGGGATGATCAAGTATACCTTCCTAGCACCTAGTTCTTGGATTAATCTCTTGATTGATGTGTGTGTGTGTGATCTTTGTGGACGGCAGCCGTGGAGAGGGAACAAGAGACTTCCGATCGGAAGTTGTAGGGTTAGGGAAAATAGTTAGGGTTTAGTGTTTAAGTTATATTTATAAATAATCAAGTTACATTCTAGTCCCTCTTCTTTCCAAGTGTTGTTTTTCTAGAACATTCCATCATACTTGGACAATAAGTTAACATGACCATAGTATTATCACATAGCACATAATCCTAACACATAATAATCATATAATTATTGTTTTTACGTTTGTCGTTTATTTATCAATCGTTTGCGTCAACTCGTTTGCGTTTCGGTGCAAATCCCGAAAGACTACCCATGTAGTGAGTGTTAAGCGTCATTTAAACCCTAGTTTAAATGTAATGAAGTGTGCGTTATAGATTCAACGATCTTAAAGTTTGAATTGACGGAGTTGAGTTAACGGAGTTAACCTGGAATTGACGGTTGTCACATCATTCCCTTGTTAAAGAATTTTCGTCCCGAAAATTTGAGTCAAGTCGTGATGAGAGTCTGAAAGAGTAAGAAGAAAAATTTCAGTTTGTCATATCATCCCCTAGTAAAAAGAAATTTCGTCCCGAAATTTAATTCATACCTCCGGTGATGTTTGACGGTTTGCCGGGTTTCGCGGTTTTCGGTGTTTGGTTAGCCCTTCAAAAAGGTGGGGATACTTTTTCATCATTTGATCCTCGCGTTCCCACGTGAACTCCGGTCCACGTCTCGAGTTCCAACGAACCTTAACGATTGGAATTTTGCTGTGTTTGAGTGTTTTGGTTTCCCAATCCAAAACTTCGACTGGTTCCTCAATGAACCGTAACTGTTCATCAACTTGCAGTTCCTCCAAAGGGACTACTTGGGTTTCATCAGATAGGCATTTCTTCAAATTTGATACGTGGAATACATCGTGTACGCCACTGAGTTCTGTTGGTAGGTCCAGTCGGTACGCCACCGGACCAATGCGCTCAGTTATCCGGTACGGACCAACATACCGTGGGTTGAGTTTGTTTCGCTTACCAAAGCGAACTACACCTTTCCAAGGTGAGACTTTGAGTAACACCCGATCGTTCACTTTAAATTCGAGAGGTTTTCGGCGCTTGTCGGCGTAACTCTTTTGGCGATCTCGTGCTGCTGCCATGCGATTTCGGATTTGAACGATCTTTTCCGAGGTTTCGAGTACCAGTTCCGGACCAGTGATTTGGCTATCACCCACCTCTGCCCAGCAGAGTGGTGATCGACACTTCCGTCCGTACAGCGCTTCAAACGGTGCTGCCTTAATACTTGCGTGGTAGCTGTTATTATACGAAAACTCTACCAAGGGTAAGTGGGGTTCCCAACTCTTTCCGAAATCTAAGACGCATGCACGCAACATATCCTCCAGGGTCTGGATAGTCCGTTCACTTTGCCCATCCGTCTGAGGATGGTATGCTGTACTCATATCGAGACGTGTGCCCAGTGCGCTTTGCAGCGACTTCCAAAAGTGTGAGGTAAAACGAGAATCTCGATCGGAAATGATCGAGACAGGCACTCCGTGTCTAGACACCACTTCTTTCATGTATACTCGAGTCAGTCTTTCCATTTTGTCCGTTTCCTTAATCGCTAGGAAATGTGCCGATTTAGTCAACCGGTCAACGATCACCCAGATGGTATCGCATCCCGTCGGTGTCTTAGGCAAACCCGTAATAAAATCCATTGAGATGTGCTCCCATTTCCACATTGGGAGTTCCGGTTGTTGCAGTAGACCAGATGGTTTCTGGTATTCAATCTTGACTCTGGCACAAGTCAAGCATTTGCTCACGTAGGTGGCAATGTCGGCTTTCATGTTCGGCCACCAGTAAAGTGCCTTTAAATCATGATACATTTTATCTGAGCCAGGGTGGATAGAATATCGGGACTTGTGAGCTTCGTCCATCACTAGAGTTCTCAACTCTCCGTATCGTGGAACCCAAATCCGGTTCTCAAAATATCGGACCCCGTCCGATCTGGTTTCAAGTTGCTTGTTCATGCCCCGCATGAGTTCCGATGGAAGATTTTCATCTTTCAAAGCTTCCAGTTGCGCATCGCGAATCTGATCGGGTAAGCTGGCATGAATCGTAAGTTGCAATGCTCTTACTCGTCTGGGTTTATCTGTTTCTTTTCTGCTGAGGGCGTCGGCCACCACATTGGCCTTGCCCGGGTGGTACTTGATGGCACAATCATAATCTTTGAGCAGCTCGACCCAACGACGCTGTCGCATGTTCAGCTCCTTCTGATCGTAGATATGTTGGAGACTCTTGTGGTCGGTGTAAATGGTAAACTTGGTACCGTACAAGTAATGCCTCCATATCTTAAGAGCAAACACCACAGCTCCGAGTTCCAAATCATGGGTCGTGTAGTTCTTCTCGTGAACCCGTAGTTGTCTAGAGGCGTAGGCTATAACCTTCTCGAGTTGCATCAGCACACAACCGAGACCTTGTATAGATGCGTCACAGTGTACCTCAAAATTTTCTGTTCCCTCGGGGAGGGCTAAAATAGGGGCGCTACAAAGCTTGGTTTTCAACAGTTGGAAAGCGGATTCTTGCGCGTCACCCCAGTTGTACTTAGTGCCCTTGTGAGTCAAAGCGGTGAGGGGTTGAGCAATCTTTGAAAATCCCTCGATGAAACGCCGATAGTAGCCGGCCAGTCCTAGGAATTGTCGCACTTCAGTCGGAGTCTTAGGTGCTTCCCAGTTTTTGATGGCCTCTACCTTACCGGGATCGACATGGATACCATTCTCGTTGATCACATGTCCTAAAAAGTGAACCTCGCGAAGCCAAAATTCACATTTCGAGACTTTAGCATACAGTTGTTCCTTCTTCAGTAGTTCCAGAATTATCCTTAAGTGCTCTTCGTGGTCAGTCTCGTTCTTGGAGTAGACAAGAATATCATCGATGAAAACAATCACGAACTTGTCGAGGTACGCCTTGCATACTCGATTCATGAGATCCATAAATACGGCTGGCGCGTTGGTTAGGCCAAAAGGCATAACCGAGAACTCGTAGTGACCATACCGTGTTCTGAAAGCCGTCTTTGAAATATCTTCTTCGCGCACTCTCAACTGGTGGTAACCGGATCGTAGATCGATCTTCGAGTAGTAACTCGATCCCTGAAGCTGGTCAAATAAATCATCAATTCGGGGTAAAGGATAACGGTTCTTGACCGTCACCTTGTTCAATTCCCGGTAGTCGATGCACATTCGGAAAGTCCCGTCTTTCTTTCGAACAAACAAGACAGGGGCTCCCCATGGCGATGAGCTAGGTCGGATAAAACCTTTATCCAACAAATCTTGCAACTGGGTGGACAACTCCTGAAGTTCCGCCGGTGCGAGCCGATACGGGGCTCGTGCTATGGGTGCTGCACCGGGTGTCAACTCGATTTGGAATTCGACTTGACGAATAGGAGGGAGTCCGGGCAAATCCTCCGGGAAAACTTCCGGAAAGTCTCGCACAACCGGTATGTCTTCAATTCGTTTCTCCTCCGCGGGTTTCTCAACAATCTGCGCCAAAATTGCCGGATGACCCTTTCGTAGATACTTCTGTGCTTTCATAAGGGTGATGATGCTGTTGGTCATGCCGCTTCTCTCGCCTCAGACCGAAATGATCTCGCCGGAAGGGGTGGTAATATGGACTATTTTATCATGGCATATAATCTCCGCTCGGTTCTCGGATAACCAGTCCATGCCGACAACGACATCGAAACTACTAAGCGTAAAAGGAATAAGGTCGATGTCAAAAACATGACCTGACAGTTTCAACTTACATCCCGCAAGTATATGAGTTGTTACTACAGTTTTACCATTAGCTAATTCAACAGGAAACTTAGCGTCTAACGGGGTTGGAGTAAGGTCTAAAAGTTGGCTAAAGGCTTTCGACGCAAAACTCCTATCAGCTCCAGTGTCAAACAAAATAGAAGCAAAATAATCGTTTACAGGGAACTTACCGGACACCACATGCGGATCATTGCGGGCTTGACCCGATCCAATCACAAACGCTCTTCCTTTGCCATTTCCTCCACCGTTACTGCCACTTCCATTGCCCCCATTGTTGTCATTATGTTTCAGCTTGGGGCAATCCTTCCGGAAATGACCTTCCTGTCCACATTCAAAACATCCCTTAGTCATCGGTTGCTTAGGAGCACCCTTTGCCGCAAGGTCTCCTCTACATTCTTTCGCTTGGTGACCTATCTTTCCGCATCTTTGACACTTGACACGGTCACACTGGCCAACATGATGATAGTTGCACCTGTTGCACTTTGGATACTTCCCAGCATATCCGCTCGAAACCTGCCCGCTACCGTTGTTGTTGGAGTTGTTGTTGTTGTGATTCTGAGTGTTAAAGCTCCGGGTGAACTCGGGTTTACGGTAGTGTTGTTGCGGTGGGAGGTTCGAGGATGAAGATCTGGTGTTGTCGAACTTTCTCTTCCCGCTGTTCGGGTTGCTGTTGTTGTTACTGTTGCTGACGTGGTCATTACTCGGGTTGTCACGGGCTTTAACAGTCGAACCCCTCGGTGGTAACGCACCCTGGGTCACAGCCTGATCCGTCAGTTTGTGAGCCAAACGGATCGCTTGTTGGATCGTGGCTGGTCTGGAAGACGTCACCATACCCTGAATCTGTGGTGCTAACCCATCAATGTACATCTCTATTCTCTTGCTCGGCGGATCCACCATCCGCGGACACATCACCGCCAACTCGTGCGAACGAGTAGTGTAGGCTTCAATCTCTGAACCCACCATTTTCAATGACCAAAACTCCGACTCTAACTTCGAAATTTCTTCCCTCGGACAGTACTCTTCTCGCATCATGTTTTTGAACTCCTCCCAGTTCATCGCGTTAGCCAGTTCTAATCCAAGGATCTGGACGTTCGAATTCCACCAAGTGAGGGCGGAATCCTCAAGTGTCCCAGCAGCGAATTTGACCCTACTGGCAGGGGGACAGTTACACATCTCAAAGGCCGACTCGGCCTTCTCAGCCCAACGCAGGAAGCCTATAGCTCCCTCAGTGCCCTTAAACGTACTGGGCTTGCAGTCAAGGTAGTTCTTGAAGGTACATGTTCCATTCGGACCTCCTGTTTGATTTTGAACGTGTGCAGCTAAAGCGGCAGCAACATGGTCATTCAGCAGGGTTTGGAGTTCAGCTGCAGTCATGCTGATGTTACCACGTCCTCGTCCAGCGTTTCTTCCGGCCATTTCCTAGAATCACAGTATAAAATGTTAAACATGAATTTTTCTTTCATATGCAACACACCATACATGTAATAAAAAAAAAAATAGGTAAGAAAGAAAAATAAGGAACAACATCACATCACAACCACATATTAGTCTAAGTAAAAATTCATGATTAAAACCATTGTATTCGCTACAAAGTATTTCCAATCAATCCTTAAAATCATAGAAAAATAATAGTTAGGATGGAGACAACCCCTCCATCTAAGTGTCATCATCACTAGATGTCGTCATCGGAGGACACCTCTGAATGTGCCTCCTCCTCAGCCGGTTCCTCCTCCGGCTCCTCTTCGGGATCTTCCTCGGGATCCTCCTCAGGCTCCTCTTCGGGATCTTCTTCAGGTTCCTCTTCAGGCTCTGCCTCGGGTTCTGCTGCGTTCTGGGCAAGTTGCATTTGTAGGATATCGCAACGTTCTAATGCTATTTCGGTTCGGGTCCTTGCTTCTTGGAGTTGCTCTTGCAAGTCTATCATCTCGGCTTGCATCTTCATCATAACCTTGGTTTGTTGCTCACTAGTCTCTTGCATTTCTTTCGTTGCCGCTGCCATGCGGGCAATCTCCTCCTGAGTCTCGGTTCCATCTTTAAACAGTCTGGCAACATTTTCTCTAGTGTAGCGCATGTAACCCACATCACGCTCCAAACAAGAAACGACAGCTGCGAGAACTCGCTCTACAGGTTCGGGTATAGGTGGTAGAGTGTTAGGGTAAGCAGGGTGGTTCGGGTGAGGCAATGGGGGAACTTGTTCACGGTAGACCATACGTCTGATCATGTTGGGGTACCACTCCCAGCTAACGTCGTTGTCATACAAGCCTCCGGATAGGCGGTACCTCTTCGGTGCAGGAGCTTCGAGTTCCGGGACTACGTGGGGTGGCGAGGCAGTAGGTAACTGCGGTTCCTTCCCGTGAGCATGCGTCATCGAATCGGATGATGATGAGGGTGGCGTCGACATTTCTACAGGTAAGCCGTGTATATGCGCGCGTATGAGTAAAGGAGGTAAAGAAATAAGATTTCAAGACTACACAAACCTATGCAGTGTGTATCATTATAACTAATGGGTCGTCGCGGTTATAGTCTAGTATGCATGCAGTTTCTAGTTCGCTATAACCAATGGCTCTGATACCAATCTGTCACACCCTCAAAATCCACTAACGGAGTTTTACCGTCAGAGGGTGTGAACTGGCAGGATCGGATTCATTAGTTATAACCAAACCAAAGAAAAACGTATAAATGAAAGTAAATGCGGAAGCGTAAAACCTTAATTCAAAAGTTGCGTCACGCAGGACGACTTAAAACCAAATGTAACTGTTAAAATTAAGTTTGCAGAATAAAAGTGTTTTCATTAATGCATGCTCCTAAACCACGCGCCCGCCTCGGCTACCTGAGAATAACATACTAAAAGGGGTCAACACGAGGTTGGTGAGTTCACAAGTTATATAAGATAAATCGTTTAGCGTTTGAGTTCAGCGTTTTCGTTAAGTGTTTTGCGTAACCACGTTACGGCGTTTAAAAGTTTTGCGTAACCACGTTACGGCGTTTAAATGTTTTGCGTAACCACGTTACGGCGTTTAAGTGTGTAACCACGTTACAGCGTTTAAGTGTGTAACCACGTTACAGCGTTTAAGTGTGTAACCACGTTACAGCGTTTAAGTGTTACCAGATAATGTTATGTCAAATTATATATCGATAGGTAGCTAATCTATACAACAAGTATTACTAAGTGGTTCTAGACCGAAGCTGACTGTTTATCAAGTGCCCGTCACCAGGTCAACCCAGACCATGGTAAGTGTTAGCCAAAATTACACCCACTCAACCTCCAGTTGAGCTTAGCGTCGGGTGGGGTTTGTCAAACCCAGTAGTACTACTCAACAGTGACTCGCTATTCCAAATATTAACCGGTTCGATGCGTGGGACTTCAAGGGTTACGTGCCGCTTAGCCTCTACAAGTGATATATATAATTTATAACAAAATCTTAAATATGTGTTTATCTCAAAAATGCGTTTATCGGAGTATGTTATCTCCCCCAAGTGAAAAACGTTTGAAAACAGTTCAAAGAGCGGGGTAAGTGAACTCACTGTTTGCGAAGAATATTCCAAATTAGATCACCGAGTGATGCGCGTCGTAGAAAACTCTCTAGCGTTCTAAAATAACAAAGAGATTTTCTAAGTATCGGAACGTTTAACGAGTCTCTAGACTCGGCACATAATACCTATGCACGTATCATGTTTCGTGTTTCGTTTGTGAACCGTGTGTGATTTAAACAAGTACAATTGTGATACGATACACGAGTGAGCAATTACTTTCGTGTCATGTATTAATAACATACTTACAAGCAATTATTCCCGTAAGGGCATTTTGGTCAACAAACAAAGACTAACTAACCATTATTCCCCATAAGGGCAATTTGGTCAATTCATGGCAATCAAACTAGCAACTATTCCCCGCAAGGGTATTTTGGTCAAAATACAACAATTATATAAAAACTATCATATTTCATGCATTCCTACACAACTCAGCAGCTAGTTTCATTGTGACAGAATTTCTACTTGAAAGATTGTACTATTTCACCGATCATATCATCTCAATTAATTCACCAAAAATCACCACTGAAACATACATGTCTTAGGTTTCCAGAACATATTTTATATTATTTTTATTCCATATAGATTTCTCATAATGATCAAAACACTACAGTAAACTCATATCAGTCAGATTCATGCACAACAGAATGTTATTTGCAATTCCCGGTAAACGAAAAATCCAATAAATGCAAGACCACTTGGGTTTGGTTCCTAACTCAGTGAGTCAACTTCCAGAAGTGGAACCAACCCAATTGGCCTCGTAGTTCATGAGATATAGAATTTACAATATAACCTAACAGCAGGTCTAACAGCTCAGCTTTGCATCACGTTTTTGTAAAATCATAAAAGTATACTTCCACTTATCCAAAAATTACGAATTTATACTTTATAGAAACTAGACTCAACCTAGTTTACTGCAGTACCCACAATCTCAATCAATTTTCACGTTTACACTTC
The DNA here is from genome assembly GCF_021521415.1 of Bidens hawaiensis. NCBI lineage: Eukaryota > Viridiplantae > Streptophyta > Magnoliopsida > Asterales > Asteraceae > Bidens > Bidens hawaiensis. The sequence continues at coordinate 163,938 of NW_027492614.1, read as the reverse complement.
GTTACAGTCAGTTAAACATCGTATATATATTCTGTCCAGAATCTGTTCACATCAAAACTCAACATCATAACAATCTATGAACTATCATGCATCCATATAACCCTCTAGACACCATAACTACTATCCATGCATATAAATCACACCATACATACAAGATTAGGGTTTGTGATCTAATCCAAATCAAAGACAACAATGAATCATGCAACAACATCAATCTAGTTATCAATCTATTATGCAACTAACAAGAATCATATTGATCACATACATACATATAATCGGCCTACTTAGGGTTTACATACAACCCATTAAACATCAAAATTACACAACAAGGAGGTAAGGGATGATCAAGTATACCTTCCTAGCACCTAGTTCTTGGATTAATCTCTTGATTGATGTGTGTGTGTGTGATCTTTGTGGACGGCAGCCGTGGAGAGGGAACAAGAGACTTCCGATCGGAAGTTGTAGGGTTAGGGAAAATAGTTAGGGTTTAGTGTTTAAGTTATATTTATAAATAATCAAGTTACATTCTAGTCCCTCTTCTTTCCAAGTGTTGTTTTTCTAGAACATTCCATCATACTTGGACAATAAGTTAACATGACCATAGTATTATCACATAGCACATAATCCTAACACATAATAATCATATAATTATTGTTTTTACGTTTGTCGTTTATTTATCAATCGTTTGCGTCAACTCGTTTGCGTTTCGGTGCAAATCCCGAAAGACTACCCATGTAGTGAGTGTTAAGCGTCATTTAAACCCTAGTTTAAATGTAATGAAGTGTGCGTTATAGATTCAACGATCTTAAAGTTTGAATTGACGGAGTTGAGTTAACGGAGTTAACCTGGAATTGACGGTTGTCACATCATTCCCTTGTTAAAGAATTTTCGTCCCGAAAATTTGAGTCAAGTCGTGATGAGAGTCTGAAAGAGTAAGAAGAAAAATTTCAGTTTGTCATAATAACGAACCAGCTAACAGAAAATAACGAATGAAGTTAACAAATCAGATCATCAGAAGATAACGAATCGGCTAATGAATTAGGCTTAATTTGTTATAGAGAATGAGTTAGCGAATTAAATAATAAATTAAAATCCTAATGGAAAATGTGTTAAGACAGCTTAACCCCAGCCAGGGGCTCTGCCCCTTAAACCCCGCATTAAGACTAGAAAGACGATATGAGTAGTGATAGTCATTTGATAAGTGTAATTGATATACAGTTAGTCGTGCAAAGCTCAAGAAAGGAATAACCATAAACGGCGAACGTAATCGCATTCAGGTGAGTTACTAGCCCCATTTCCTTGTTATGTTTTCGGGGCTGTGTGCATACTCGATAAGAATGTTAATACACTTACCTTAAATGGTAAGTGTATGTCTTGATGACGAATGTGATAGCTATGAATGTATGCTTGACAGTACGTGAACGACCTTCGGGTATTGCAGGTATTGTTAAGGCAAGTATAGTGTAGTATGTATGATATGTGTATGTGAATAAGCAAGTATGTACGACTATGATATGTATGATATTAAATGTATGGTTGTGATAATGGAGATGATAATGAAAGGTAAGGTAAGGTTAAAGGGTTTGCATACCCTAATAATATATATGAAGGTTAAAGGGTTGCATACCCTTGTAATATATGCGAAGGTTAAAGGGTTGCACACCCTAATAATATATGCGAAGGATAAAGGTTGCATACCCTAACAATATATGCGAAGGTTAAAGGGTTGCATACCCTAATAATATATGCGAAGGTTATAGGGCGTAATGCTCTTTAAAACGTAAGGTATGGTTATGCAAGTATGAAAGTATGAAGTATGTACGAAAGTATGTAGTTATGAATGTGTTGTATGTGGTGTGATTAACTAGAACTCACTCAGCGTAGCTGACTTTTAGTATGCACGCAGGTGAGTAGGATGAGGCAGTTCGCTTGATAAGGGCACATGGCATGGAATTCAAGATACTGGCATCTCAAGGAAATGTTATGATGTTTTTAAAGACTATGTTTTATGTTTAAATAACTTGAAATGTTTTTTAAGACAAGATTTGACAGTTATGTAATATATTATGGTTGAAGTTTTAATATTCCACGGAAGTTATGATTAACTCTGATATTTGGAATCGTGTTTATGAGTAAATCCAACGTCCAAATGTAGGGCACCAGTAACGGGGCCTTACAAGTTGGTATTAGAGCAAAGTTCGAGAGATTTAAGCATCCTACATGCTTAGACTCGAACAGAGAGTGGGATCTAAGTAAGAAAAGAAAGAAGATGCCAGTTCAAGATAGCCATGTGTCACTCAAGCAAGCTCAGTAAAGGTAAAGTGTATGATTGAATAATGAATGTTAATTGCTAAAGAAAGGATATGTGAATGTAAGGATAGGATTTCTTGATCTTTGATTGATTGACTGTTTAAGAGTAGAATCAGCACAAATAGACTCATAAAGGGAAGTTTATAGGACACGGAAAGTAACGTGATCAGCTAATCACAGCTGGCCACTGTTATTACCTGTTAGCCTTACTACCCTTGTACTAAATGGTTCCTTGGGTGACGACGTTTGTGTTTTCCTTTTAGAATACGATGGTTGGATCTAGGGCAGTTGCTGGAGCAGGAGGCCACACTGGACGTCGTGGCAGGCCTCGTCGTGTCCAACGACCTTCGGTCGAAACAGCTTCCAACACCGGAGATGAAGGAAACGCAGCTGGAGGAAATCCGAACAACAACGAAGGGGTACAACTGGATCCTGCAATTCAAGCAGCTATCGTTCAAGCTGTAGCCACTTCTGTGAAGAATATAAATCCTAGAGGGTCGGCTGCAAGCCGTGAAAGAACTGGTGAAGGGACGGGTGGTGATGGTAGGAGAGATGGGGAAGGAGAGAGAGAATCCTCGAGTGGGGTTAGGTCTGTGAAAGTTAACGATAGGAGGAGGGGCTGAGGCAGGTGCAACTATAAGTCCTTCAAAGGACGTGACCCGCCGAAACTGTCTGGTTTGGAAGACGCAATCGCTACTCTCCAATGGATAATCACTATGGACAAGATTATTCGCATTAGCGAGTGCCGTCCCGACCAAGCTGTCGGTTATGCCACCCAATCATTTGGTGAGGAGCCAAGAGGAAATCAAAGCGCTGAAGTGGGAGGATCTGAAAGAGCTGGTGATGAAGAAGTTTTGTGCTGACGCAGAAGTTGAGAGGGCGGAGATGAAGTTCCTGAACTTGAAAGCTGGGACGATGACACATCGTGAGTACACCACAGAGTTCAACCGAATGTCTAGGTTGGTACCCGATATGGTCAAGAGGCTAAGAGAATCAAGTGCTATGTGAGGGGATTGCCACAGAAAGTCCGCATGCTAGTCAGGGCGAATAAACCAGCTACTTTTGACTATGTTGTAGAACTCGCAGAGATGGTTTATGAGGACCTGGCGGTAGATGAAGTTGTGGTAGGGGAAGAAAATAAAGATAAGAAGTGGGTCAATCATGCCAAACGACCGGGTACTCAGTTATGGAACTCTAAAGATAAGAAGCAGAAGGTATGGGAGAAAAGGTCGTGCAAGACGTGTGGTAAAATGCACGGTGGTGAGTGCAAGTGGGGTAAGGGATCATATGTTTGTTATAAATGTGGGAAGGCGCATGGAGGAGAGTGCAGAGTAGGGTCAAACTCCTGTTATAAGTGCGGAAAGGAGGGGCACTATGCTCATGAGTGCAGCGAGAAGCCGGCATGTTTCCGGTGTGGTAAGACGGGCCACATGGCCAGAGAGTGTATTGAAGCTGGGGGAAGCGGGAAGAAGGATGATGAACCATCAAGACCAAAGACCAGAGCTTACATGTTAACCCAGGAGCAAGCCAAGCAGATTCCAGATGTTGTGACAGGTACGTTTTTAGTGAATGGAATTTCAACTTCAGTATTATTCGATTCAGGTGCGGACAAAAGTTTCGTAGCTACGCCATTTAGTAAGTTAGCTAAAATGAAATGTTGCCGAGTGGACACCTCGGTTAAAATAATGAGAATGGTTAAGGTGTGTAAGATAGAGTTAGAGGGACACGAGTTCCCTGTTACTTTGTATGTTATGACCTATGAGGTTCGATGTGGTTTTGGGAATGGATTGGTTGTCTGAGTATGAGGCTCAAATAGTGTGTAAGAGTAGGATAATAAGGTTAAAGTCCTTGGATGGTAGTGCGGTGACGGTTTATGGTGATAAGGAAAGTTCTGGGCTTAATGTCATTTCGATGATAAAAGTCGAGGGTTTGTTAAGGCGAGGGTGTGGTGCCTACCGGGCGTATGTTGTCAACGCTATGGCCGAGACAAAAGAAATGAAAGATGTTCCTATTGTGCGTGACTACCAAGAAGTGTTCCGTGAGGATCTTCTGGGGTTGCCACCGGAGCGAGAGGTAGAATTCCATATAGATTTGATACCAAGAGCCCAGCCCGTTACGAAAGCGCCTTACCGTCTTGCACCGTCCGAGATGAAGGAGCTGATGTCCCAACTGCAAGAACTCCTCGACAAAGGTTTCATAAGACTAAGTGTTTCCCCGTGGGGCGCACCCGTGTTATTCGTGAAGAAGAATGATGGAAGTATGAGAATGTGCATAGACTATCGCGAGTTGAATAAGCTTACAGTAAAGAATAGATATCCTTTGCCAAGGATTGATGATCTGTTTGACCAACTGCAAGGTTCAAGTTGGTTCTAACGAATAGATCTCAGATCAGGCTATCATCAGCTGAAGGTCAAAGAGGCAGGCATCCCTAAGACAGCGTTTCAGACGCGGTACGGACACTACGTGTCCCTCGTGATGCCATTCGGTCTAACAAATGCTCCTGCTGCATTTATGGACATGATGAATAGGGTGTGTCGGCCAATGTTGGATAAGTCAGGTATTGTTTACATCGACGATATATTGATTTATTAAAAGAGTGAGTCTGATCATGCCGAGCATCTGAGGGAAGTATTGGAAGTTCTGAAGGAAGAGAAGTTGTATGCTAAGTTTTTGAAATGCGCGTTCTGGTTGCGAGAAGTGCAATTTCTAGGTCACGTGATCAATCCTGAAGGGATTACCGTGGACCCAGCTAAGATTGAGGCAATAACGAATTCGAAGACTCCACATAATCCAACTGATATACGAAGCTTCCTGGGGTTAGCTGGCTACTATAGGAGATTCATCGAAGGTTTCTCCAAGATAGCCGCACTGTTGACCGGGATGACCCGAAAGTCGATAGTATTCAGTTGGGGTAAGTTTCAAGAAGAGGCATTTCAGGAGTTAAAGAAGAGACTCACGCAAGCTCCAATCCTTGCTTTACCCGATGGTGACGAGGATATGGTTGTTTGTACTGATGCTTCGCATCGTGGGTTAGGTTGCTTGTTCATGCAACGAGGAAAAGTGATAGCTTACGCGTCTAGACAGTTGAAAGTTCATGAGAGTACTTACCCGACGCATGATTTAGAGCTAGCAGCAGTAGTGCACGCTCTTAAGATATGGAGACATTATCTGTATGGTACTAAGTGTACTATTTACACAGATCATAAGAGTTTAAAGTACTTCTTCGAGCCAGAAGAGCTGATCATGAGGCAGAGAAGGTGGTTAGAGTTGATAAAGGACTATGGCTGCGGCATTAAGTACTATCCTGGTAAAGCTAATGTGGTCGCCGACGCGCTAAGCCGTAAGAATGAGGAAGTCCTTTCAACAGTGAAGTCATACCAGTTGATTATGAATTCAAGTATGTTTGAAGAAATCATCAAAGTACAGTCAGAAGTGCTGGTAGATGAAGGGCTAGTGAAGAAAGAAAGGATTTTCGGTCAGAAAGACGAGTTGATGGAAAACACTCATGGTGTTAAGACTAGGTTTGACCGTATGTGGATTCCACGCCAAGGAGATCTCAGAGGTCGAATCTTAGATGAAGCTCATAAGTCAAGATATTCGATTCATCCAGGAGCTACTAAGATGTACCAAGATTTAAAAAGAGACTATTGGTGGCCGGGAATGAAGAATGACGTGGTAGGTTATGTCAGTAAGTGCTTAACTTGTTTACAAGTCAAAGCAGAGCACCAGAAGCCTTATGGGAAGATGCAATCGCTTGAGATACCTGAATGGAAATGGGAACACATCACCATGGATTTCATAACCAAGATACCTCGTACAACTAAGCATCATGATACCATCTGGGTGATTGTGGACCGTTTGACCAAAAGTGCTCACTTTCTGCCTATACGACAGACTATCTCGTCAGAAATTCTAGCAAGTTTATTCATCAAAGAGGTTGTATCTAAGCATGGTGTACCGTTATCGATCGTGTCCGATAGAGACACCCGATTTACTTCGAGGTTTTGGAAGAAATTCCATGAAGCTATGGGAACGAGATTGAACATCAGTACGGCGTATCATCCTCAAACAGATGGACAGTCTGAAAGGACGATCCAAACCCTTGAGGATATGTTACGTGCTTGTGTTTTAGACTTTGGAGGAAGTTGGGATGATCATCTGCATCTGGTAGAGTTCTCCTATAAAAACAGCTACCATTCGAGTATTGGTATGCCACCGTTTGAGATGCTTTACGGTAGACGATGTAGAACCCCGGAATGTTGGGGAGAGATTGGTCAGAAAGAAATGGGAAGTTTAGAATTTGTGCAAGAAACTTCTTCAAAGTTCGATCAGATCAAAGCAAAAATGAAAGCTGCTCAAGATAGACAAAATTCGTATGCTGATAAGCGGCGACGACCGATTGAGTTTAACGTTGGCGACAATGTGATGCTCAAGGTCTCGGCTTGGAAAGGAATTATCCATTTTAGAAAGAGAGGGAAGTTGAGTCCGAGGTACATTGGACCATTTAAGATTATGGAACGTGTAGGTGAAGTGGCTTATAAGCTGGATTTGCTAGAAGAGTTAGAAGGAAATCATTCAACCTTCCATGTTTCTCATCTGAGGAAATGTCTGGTGGATGACACGTCTATTGTGCCATTAATGGACATTGAGTTAAATGAACAGTTGAATTACATCGAGCAACCGATAGAGATAGTTGACCGCAAGGAGAAGCAACTTCTTCACAAGGTTATACCTTTAGTGAAAGTGATATGGAAGCATCGCAAGGGTTCAGATGCTACTTGGGAAGCTGAGGATGAGATGCGCAAGTTTTACCCGACATTGTTTATGTAGTAGTTAGGTTTCGGGGACGAAACCTCTTTAAGGAGGGAAGACTTGTAACATCCTACTTTTGATTATAATAAATAAATGAAATTTCGTCTATTCAATAAAGTGTCGTGTGTCGTTTTAGATAAGTAAACTATATGATGATGGGCTTGGGCTTTAAAAGATAGAATAAAAGAGGGAATGGGCCTTAGGTCCATGGGCTTAAGGGAGTATAAATACCCCTTAAACCCTAAACCTTTCCATTTTTATCTATCTCTACACCATAGACTACACCATCAAAAACACACACTAACACCATCATATATCCCGACTCAAGATCCGAAGGAGAAAACCCGAACCCGTTGGTGCTAGATCGTCGTGAAGAACCAAAACAACATCAAGGCTTAACTGTGTTCATAGTTCGACTCGTTTAAGGTATGTTTATATCTAGAAATCGTTCATTGAGGTTTAGATCTGTTTGGGAAACCTTAGATTTGTATGAGAATGATAAAAAGAACCTAGCACAACAAACCTTACCGAAAACCATTAACGATTGATGGGTAAATCGATTGATAAACAAGTCGTAGGTGCTTAGGTGTAAATCGCACCCTCTAAACGTGGATGTTAGATGGATTTGATGGTTAGGTTTTGTTAGCGCTGATATTGCGAATCTATTGATACCAAAATCATGTTATTTCGTCATGATTTGAAGGGTTAATTGCATATATGAGGGTCTGTTAACTATTCATTGTTCATATCGATTTTGACTTTGACCCTGAGTCAAAGTTCGGATAAGAACATACGCCAATTCGTTATGATAATATAACGAATCAGGAGAATTCGTTATTCGCCAATTCGTTATGAAAAGGTAACGAATCAGGAGGATTCATTATTCGCCATTCGTTATGATAAGATAACGAATCAGGAGGATTCGTTATCCACCAATTCGTTATATTAAGATAACGAATCAAGTGATTCATTACTCACCATTCGTTATGCTAACGAACCAGAATAACGAACCAGCTAACAGAAAATAACGAATGAAGTTAACGAATCAGATCATCAGAAGATAACGAATTAGGCTTAATTCGTTATAGAGAAAGAGTTAACGAATTAAATAATAAATTAAAATCCTAATGGAAAATGTGTTAAGACAGCTTAACCCCAGCTAGGGGCTCTACCCCTTGGACACCGCTAGGGGCTGTGGTCCCTAGAACCTCGCTACCAGGGGTGCTCCCCCCGGACCCCTGTTTGTTGAGGGTAATAATTAAGACTAGAAGGCGATATGAGTAGTGATAGTCAATTGATAAGTGTAATTGGTATACAGTTAGTCGGGCACAGCTCAAGAAAGGAATAACCATAAACGGCGAACGTAACCGCATTCAGGTGAGTTTCTAGCGCCATTTCCTTGTTATGTTTTCGGGGCTGTGTGCATACTCGATGTGAATGTTAATACACTTACCTTAAATGGCAAGTGTATGTCTTGATGACGAATGTGATAGCTATGAATGTATGCTTAACAGTACGTGAACGACCTTCGGGTATTGCAAGTATTGTTAAGGCAAGTATAGTGTAGTATGTATGATATGTGTATGTGAATAAGGAAGTATGTACGACTATGATATGTATGATATTAAATGTATGGTTGTGATAATGGAGATGATAATGAAAGGTAAGGTAAGGTTAAAGTTTGCATACCCTAATAATATATGCGAAGGTTAAGGGGTTGCATACCCTAATAATATATGCGAAGGTTAAAGGGTTGCACACCCTAATAATATATGCGAAGGATAAAGGATTGCATACCCTAATAATATATGCGAAGGTTAAAGGGTTGCATACCCTAATAATATATTTGAAGGTTATAGGGCGTAATGCTTTTTAAAACGTAAGGTATGATTATGCAAGTATGAAAGTATGAAGTATGTACGAAAGTATGTAGTTGTGAATGTGTTGTATGTGGTGTGATTAACTAGAACTCATTCAGCGTAGCTGACTTTTTCGTATGCACGCAGGTGAGTAGGATGAGGCAGCTCGCTTGATAAGGGCACATGGCATGGAATTGAAGATACTGGCATCTAAAGGAAATGTTATGATGTTTTTAAAGACTATGTTTTATGTTTAAATAACTTGAAATGTTTGTTAAGACAAGATTTGACAGTTATGTAATATATTATGGTTGAAGTTTTAATATTCCGCGAAAGTTTTGATTAACTCTGATATTTAGAACTGTGTTTATAAGTAAATCCAACGTCCAAATGTAAGGCACCGGTAACGGGGCCTTACAAGGTATGGACTGGGTATCTAAGTATAAAGCTGAAATTGTTTGTAAGGATAAGACGGTTAGGATACCTCTTTTGAATGATGAAGCAATGATTGTTCAAGGTGAGAAATCGGTTACTGTAATGCATCTCGTATCCCAACTTAAGGCACTAAAGTATTTGCGCTAAGGTTGTACGTTATACTTGGCGAGTGTAACAATCAAGGACCCCGATGAAAAATGAATAGAAGACATCCCAGTGGTACACGAGTATTCAGATGTATTTCCCGATAAGTTGCCTAGTTTACCACCGACGCGACAAGTCGAATTTCGTATAGACCTAATACCAGGAGCAGCTTCCATTGTTAAAGCACCTTACCGATTTTCACATTCTCAAATGCAAGAACTGTCCAACCAATTGCAAGAGTTACTAGATAGGGGGCTTTATACGACCTAGTTATTCACCATGGGGAGCACTAGTGTTATTCGTGAAAAATAAAGACGAAAGCTTTAGGATGTGTATTGACTACCGGAAATTAAATAAAGTGACTATAAAGAATAGATACCCATTACCTCGAATTGATGACTTGTTTGATCAGCTTCAGGGTGCGAAGTATTTTTCGAAAATTGATCTCAAATCTGGTTATCATCAAGTAAGAATTCAAGAAGAAGATGTCCCAAAAACAGCCTTCCGAACTCGGGATGGTCACTATGAATTTTTGGTTATGCCGTTTGGATTGACCAATGCACCTGCAGTATTTATGGATCTTATGAACCGAGTTTGCAAACCCTATCTTGACAAATTTGTGATAGTGTTTATCGATGACATCTTGATATATCCGAAAAGTAAGGAGGAACACGAACAACATCTCCGGGTAATCTTGGAATTATTGAGGCAAGAAAATTTATACGCCAAGTTGTCCAAATGTGAATTCTGGTTACAAGAAGTACAATTTTTAGGACACATTGTGAATTAACAAGGAATCCAAGTAGACCCCAGTAAAATTGAGGCTATTAAAAATTGGCAAGTACCTAAATCACCGAAAGAAATTCGCCAATTTTTGGGATTAGCCGGGTATTACCGATGATTTATTGAAAACTTTTCAAGCATTGCCCAACCTTTAACCCTCCTAACTCAAAAATATCGAACGTATGACTGGGGAGAAGAACAAGAAATGGATTTTCAAACGTTAAAACAAAAGTTATGTGAAGCTCCAATATTAAGTCTTCTAGATGGAACCGATGATTTGGTGGTCTATTGTGACGCATCTCGTAAAGGTTTAGGAAGCGTATTGATGCAACGAAATAAAGTAATAGCGTATGCCTCCCGACAACTAAAAGTACATGAGAAGAACTATACAACTCATGATTTGGAGTTAGGGGCAGTTATATTTGCATTAAAAATCTGGAGACACTACCTGTACGGCACCAAATGTACCATTTATACAGATCACATAAGCCTACAACACATATTTGATCTAAAAGAGCTGAACATGAGACAAAGAAGATGGGTAGAACTGTTAAATGACTACGATTGTGAAATCAAGTACCATTCGGGTAAGGCCAATATAGTAGCTAATGCTTTAAGCTGAAAGGACAGAGTTAAATCGTTGAGGGTACGAGCACTCGAGATAATTGTCCAAAGTAGCCTAACCGAACAAATTCATGTTGCACAAGGAGAAGCCTTAAAAGAAGATCAATTAGAAAAGGAGGAACTACACGGGAATGAAAATAATTTTGAGAAGAAAATTGACGAAATATTCTATTACAAAAGCCGGGTCTGGATTCCAACACTTCATATACTTCACGAACTGATTCTTCATGAAGCACACAAATCCAAATATATTATTCATCCAGGTACTGATAAGATGTAAAAAAGATGTCAAAGAATTTTACTGGTGGAATGGTATGAAAAAGGATATAGCCTTATATGTAAGTTAATGTGTAACGTGTGTAAGGGTTAAGGCTGAATACCAAAAACCTTCGGGAATGTTACAAAAACCCGAAATCCCACAATGGAAATGGGAACAAATTACCATGGACTTCGTAACGCACCTTAACAAAACCTCCCGAGGGCAAAATGCCATTTGGGTAATTGTAGACCGATTAACCAAATCCGCACACTTCATTCAGATCCGTAACAACTACACTACCGAAAAAATCGCCCAAATTTACATTGAGGAAATTGTATCCTGACACGGAGTACCACTTTCAATTATTTCAGACCGAGACCGTCACTTTACTTCACATTTTTGTCAAGCAGTTCATGAAGCTCTGGGAACCCGAATAGACCCAAGTACTGCTTACCATCCCCAAACAGATGGCCAATCCGAACGAACCATTCAAACCTTAGAAGATTTAATTCGTGCTTGTGTACTGGATTTCAAAGGGAATTGGGATCAACACCTCCCGCTCATTGAATTCTCTTACAATAACAGTTACCATAGTAGTATACAAGCAGCACCTTATGAAGCATTATACGGGAGAAAATGTAGATCGCTATTTTGTTGGATAGAAGTGGGTGATACTCAAATTACAAGATCTGATTTAATTCAAGAAACAACTGATAAGATTCATAGGCTTAAACGGAAACTGATAGCCGCCCGCGATCGACAAAAGAGCTACGGCGATGTTCGTAGAAAACCATTATCTTTTGAAATAGGAGATAAAGTGTTTTTGAAAGTATCCCCATGGAAAGGTTTTATAAGGTTTGGAAAGACCGGTAAGTTAGCCCCGAGATACATTAGACCTTTCGAGATTATTGCAAAACAATTGGTCCCGTAGCCTAGTGATTGAAATTACCCCTAGAACTGAGCACCATTCACGATGTATTTCATGTGTCAAATCTGAAAAAGCGTCTTACTGATGAGACAACGATTGTACCACTGGAAGATGCTCAGATAAATGAAAAGCTAAACTTCGTAGAAGAACTGGTAGAAATTGTGGACGAAAAAATCAGTCAGTTACGACACAACAAAATCTCATTGGTAAAAGTTTGGTGGAACTCAAAACAAGGACCCGAATTTACTTGGGAACGAAAGGACGAATTCCGAAATAAATACCCACGCATGTTCCCTAAAAAGAAAACCGTTAACACATAAAATTTCGGGGACGAAATTTCTTAACGGGGAGGGATTGTAACATTTGTGATAAAACGAGGTATACTTTATTCACTACGTAGCGAGTAAACGATAAATCGGTTAATTCGTAGCGATTAAATGAGTAGTCGATCGATACTGATTATGACCAGTATATATACTGAGGGGTCATATATGAGTTATACATATATTATAGTGGCTAACATATTGATATTTAGGCCCCAGTACGTTTAAAACCGTTTAAACGAAAAATATTTCGTTTAATGATATGCTCTGAGTTTAAACGCAATCGTTAACATCAAAACGAGCATTGTAGCATCCGTCAAGCCGAAAAAGATATACAAAACACTTATATAACATGTTCTAAGCAATCCATGAAAATATTTGGAGTTTTACAACGAGTCAGTACGTTTTTCTTATTTTACAAAAATGGGCTGAAAAACACTCGTTTTTGAGCTGATTTCGCATCCGAACTAGTTTTCTTGCGAAAAACTGAACCCAAACTAAATTTTGGACCGATATTTATACGTGGCACGAAAACCGAGGCATCAATGGACCAAAGAGAGGCCCAATGGTCCCCCCATTAAGTTCGGCCGCCAAAAGGGTCCATTCCCCCCCCCCCTAGATATTTATCAAAATTCATGAATGTTCTAAGTCATTTTCACACCTTAAACATTTACTTAGACCTGCTCTTGCTGTTCTTCAGTTTTCTCAGCCAAACCCTAAGGTGAGATTCATTGTTTATGAAGATTTAACCATGTTTTAATCATGTAATTAACATATAAACATGTTTTGATTAGTATTAAGCATGTTTAACAATCCAAAAACCCTAAAAATGAACTAAAATCATGTTTTGATATTAAACATGTTTACAAGTCAGAACCATATGGATTTTTGACCAAAAACACAGATTAGAATGTTAATATAACGTTTTTACGGTTTAAAATTTCGGTTTGAAACCCTAACCGAAACCCTAATTAACAAGGCTGGAATATGGATGATTTATGCTTGGTTTTGTGTTATATGATATGTATATACACTGACTTTGTGACCCAAGACCCGGAGAGTCGATAAAACCACCGAAAACTATTGAAATCTGACAATGTAATTACCATATTACTCGTTTAGGGGCTGTTTAGTATCAGGTTGTGACGTGCTTGTTGTTAGGTTGTGAATCTTTGCAGGAACATTAGGGATCATGTAAGTGAGTCCTTGTTCAAATTTGGTAATTTTTTGATAAACGGGGAATATTGGAGAATTTATTACCGTTTATTAGCATTTATTTGGGAAAAATAGTTAAACTTCATGAAAAATTATGAAATTTGGTTTGGAACTCATAAATGTCATGGAGATGTCTAAGAATAGGTTATGCATTTGCGTATTTATCGAGTTTTAACAGCCGAAAAATTCACAAAATGGTATTTTGGACAATAGGTTCTGGTAATATTACAGGGGTTATTTTATGGTATTGTGACCATTAAAAAAATTATCGTATTTTTCGGGAATCATCTGGTATAAACGGGTTATTTATCAGTTAATTATAACACATAAAATGAATTTTTTATAAATAAATAGTTAAGTATAAAAATTCTGAAAATATTTTTATAAAATTCTATAGATTTTAATTTATTTTACAAATATTCTCATAATTTATATATAATTACAAAAATAGTTATGATTATTTGAAGATTTAAATTATATATGTTTGAACAAAACCGGCAGTTTAGTGTTTAACGAACTGACTGGTATGTCAAAACGTCAAAAGTGGTCAAATATCATAGTTTTTGGTGAATTTGATAAAAACAACTTTTTACGATATTTCCGGACAATTCAGGTGAATTGTACGTGTTTTGTATAATCAAATTCGTACGAAAACGAAAACGAGCCCTGCGAATCAAACCAGATACCGAAACTTTAAACTTCTTATATAAATCAAATAATTTTATCAAACAATATGTTTACTTAAGTTTGTGTGATCTTACCTATTTCCGAAACGCGTAAACGATCAACTTGGCCAGGCACGAAAAACGGTAAAACTGAGCCAAATCTGGTTTTAAACATTTCATAACATACAACGTCACAATCTAAGACTGCTGATATGTTCTGGGCCTAACAGCTATACCCAGACTGGTTATACATCCCGATTTAATTTAAACACTATTAGTATAAACGGTACTATACCGGTTATAGGATTCAAGCTATAATCGAGGCACACTAGTTACTGACACGTATTACCAGCTTGAACTACGCTAAGGTGAGTTTCATGACCCCACTTTTTAAACCGTTTTACGAACTTTTGGGGTGCCAAGCATGTTTACATATACCTATATACTCGAAAACATGTGATGATGTGAATTATCTAAGTACTAACACTTAAAAGTCCCCACAAATACAAGTGATTAACTTCGTGCCGGTGACGTGTGGATAGTACTATCGGTTTGACAAACCCAACTGACAGGCCGGAGGGGTATGCCGGAACATGTTAACCCAGTTGCACATTGTCATTTAAACTTATTACATTCCGCTATGTGGTGTTAGACATAGTACATACTTGGGGCAAAGTGGGTTTAAATGCCAACGAGAGAGCATGGGGCAGGGGTGGCCATGTGTTTTAGCTCGTTTCGGTTTCACTTGTGGCTTAGTATAAAAACATCATACACATACATACATACATACATACATACATACATACATATTTTAAACTTTATGAACTCGTATACTGGTTTTCATCCGTACTTATGAAACTTGAAACTCATCAACTAGGCGTAGTTGACCCGTTTTAACATGCTTTTCAGGTATGCCAAAGTTGGAAGGAATTGATTATGTGCTTGGTGCTTAAAGTGAAGTTGAACCGCTGTAAATAGATGCAAGTATATAATCAAGAATAAGAAGCCTCGAGAACTGGTTATGTGATCTTCACCTAATTTGTAAACTTAGTACCAACCAATATAATATGATGTAAATTAGTTTGTTGAATTTCTTTATAAACAATGTGGTTGATACCATAGTTATCTGTTACATTCCCATATTACGCTTCCGCATTAACCTAGTCGGGGTGTGACATATGCAATACAACACTCTTGCATATATGCAATGCACACTATTACAAATGTGCACTACACCGAGTAGATTACCGACGAGGGTTTTCTTTTATTGGAACAATATCTACATATAAGAATAATGGGAAAAAAATAAACAACACTTTTTTTAAAAAAAAAAGTTGAAATATTTTTTAAGAGTTTTTAAGTGTCTTCTTTAAGAGGAGTTTTAGTTTGATCTCACCCTCAATATTCATAGGTAAAGTATATACTAGAAACTCATTCCAGTTGCAAAAATCCCGCAAACTTTAATGTGTGGTTGTTGTTATGCCACGAGTTCAGTTTATGCATTCATAGTTTTTAATGTAAAGGTTATTATAGTCGAACCACCCCCCACCCCCATGTCCTTTTCCGTTTTCTTACACCATATGTTGTAACATACTTTAAGATCACATCATCTTCAACTTAACCATCTTCAACCTTCAAACCCTTGTTTTTATATCTTAAATATCATCTCAACCAAAAGAGCATACATCTTTCCACACTTTCAAAAATGTCTTCCAAAGAACATACATTTTTACCTTGGTCATTCAAATAGTCAACCACATTTGTGAAGCATTTTCGTTCTAGGGATTGAATTTGATTTGACATTTGTTAGGCCAAATCGAACTACTTTTGCTCTTAATCCATCCAGGAAACATGTTCCAAGGACATCTTCCAATAAGAATCATAAGATTGTTCAGATTCATATTATTTAAATGAAATGATGTAGCGCTTTCAGGCTGCTTGAAATCTGTTTTGAGTTTGTTTTCTACCATTGTAAGTCTGAAACAAGACAAGGAGGATCAACAACACTCAAACCCCTCCAAGATTTCATTTTTTTTTTGTTTTTTTTATTAATACTTATTTTTTCATTATAAATGGTGGATTTACTTTTTTTTAGTTCTTTTTGTTTGAATAATTTGTTCTTTTATAATATAGGATTTACTATGTTTTTATTATTTTATTTGTTTTGTTTGGTTATCTTGTTTTTGTTAATAGATTTTTTTTTCATTTTTTTGTGGATGGAGTCTTAATCTTAATGAATATGATTGTTATGTTATGTATGACATAAAGCTATTATTATAGCTATGATTTTTGGATAATATATGGTTATTATTTTGGATAATATATATTCAAGATTTCTAGATTTTGAGAAGATGTAACTCATGTGTTTTCATAAAACATATGCAATGTATGTAGCATATAGGTTACAACATATGTAACACTATTAGAGTTAAATGTAACTTATATGACACATATGTATCATATAGGTAACAACATATGTAACATTTTTTATTAATAAGTTACATGTAACATATGTTATAATATTCTAACACACTCACAAAAGTGTCACATAAAAAAATATTGTATTAATTTGTTTGAACATTAGTTTCTTTTACAATTTAACAATTTCACTTTTTTGACTTTAGTCACATTAAAAATTTGATGTTTCTTAAGCATGTAATAAAGACGAAAGTGTCTTATACTTTGACACTCGATTTTTACTTTTATACTATAATAACATATTTTTTAGAATGTATCCATGTTAAATAAATTGTCTAAAAGATTTTAACCATTCTTTAAAGTTTATATATTTGTTTTTGTGTCATGTTATTGTATTTAATATTTCAAAGAGAGTACCAAGTGAGTTATGTCAAATCAACTATTTTATATACGCTAAAGAAAGTACAAAATAGCTTTAAGTCTAATCAACTATTTTAATATATTTTTATTAAAAAAATGACTAGTCATGTCAATTTCTAAATTTCGAAGAAGTTATCATATTAGAGAATAAGAAGACTTATGATAAACCCAAATGTTTCATTAACTTTTTCTTTTTATCAATACCTCACATTATGTAAAATGTTCTAAAACATATATTTGAAAAACTTATTTTTGAAAATCCTATGTTTGATCGGGAATATTGAATTAATCTCTATGTAAAATATTCGTAAAACATACGTTCGAAAAATGTCTAAAAAATTAACATATGTGTGTTTTGTTGTTTGGTAGTTCATCCTAAAACGTATGTTACTTTCGCAGTCACTTTAGGCTAGAATCCTGTTAGTTGTCGATATTTTAAAGAAAAAGAAGAAGATGGGTTAAATTGTATTGAGTTAAGATGAAAAAAAAGGGATGGTGTAGGAGAGAGAGATTGGTGGTGGCATAAAGTGTGTGTATATGTGTAAGAGAGAGTGTGATGGTAACATAAAGTGTGTGGATATATGTAAGGGAGAGAGAGTGATTATGACATGTTTTATTTTTTTAATAAAGGTACACTTTTAAAGATTGTAAAAAGTTCTTTTGAGCCGTATCAACTTTTTTTACTTTTGATGTCTTTTCATGTTACACTTGTTAGCTTATTGTATTAAAGATGTTGATTGGAAATAAATGTTTTAATTGGAAATATTTGAATTAAACCGCATGTAAAATGTTCGTAAAATATATGTTCGAACAAAGGTTTGTTGAGCAAAGGTTTGTTGAACAAAGGTTAACCAGGATCTAGTGCCCAACAATTTTTAATTAAATTTTTTGTTTCAAATAATTTTAAACGTCCACAAAAGTTTACATGATAAAAAAAACTTAGCATAATTGGTATCTTAAGTATAAAATTAAAGATCTTAATAAAACATAATAAACTTTATTCATAAAGATGGATAGGAGAGAGATTATTATCTCTCTCCTATCCATCTTTATGAATAAAGTTTATTATGTTTTATTAAGATCTTTAATTTTATACTTAAGTTCACTGCTTGGGGTGTTTACCTTTTGACGTTTACCGGCGTCTTCCCAAATCATGTAGTACATCCCCATTTCAAGGTCGGTTTGGGATTGGGATTGGGCAACAGCTCTTAACGAGTCATGAATTTGGGAAGACGACCCGTATTTTGTAAGGTAAACATCATACATGTTTGACAAGGTGGTGTTGAAAGCATTCTTTAAAGTTTGGCTATAATAGGGGTTTTGATCGTCGTTTAACTCTAGCTCATCACAAATTTTTTTCTATTAAAGCTTCAACACCACCAACATTGATGCAAGGGTTTAACGCAGCAGCACATGTCAAAACAGCGGGTAGTTCTTGAAAATATTTTCTAAATTTTTCTTTCATTTTTACACCCATATCAAAATAAGGTGCACCCCTACAATGAAGTTCACTCAACTTTGTGGACATGACAACAATTTTTGGTAAAGCAATGGGGCTTATTGGATAGTAAACCCCGGATAAACTAGTTGTGCAAGATTTAAAAATTTGAAGGACCTCCGTAACGATCTCAATCAATAACCAGTTTCTAGGATCGTACGGTGCACATTTACCCCTACTTGACAAAATTTGATGAAACGCAATTAATGATTCTTTTTGTTGGATGGCTTTCTCAAACATATCACAAGTCGAGTTCCATCTTGTTGGACAATCCCAATTTGGCCCCAACCATTGACAATTAGCTTCTACACAAAATTTTTTGTATCTTGAAAATGTTTTATTGTTGATAAAAACATCTCGTAACATTCTTTTAAAATTGTTTCTTTGCGTTTCGATCACGTTTAACCCATCTTGCACGGCCAAGTTGATAATATGTGCAATGCATCGGCTATGAAAAAACGCTCCATCACAAATAGGTTTATACTTTAATTTTAAATGGCCAACCGCGGCCGTATTGTTGGACGCGTTATCAAACGAAATTGAAAAGATTTTATGTTCAATCTTGTATTGTCGAATGACTTTATCCAAGAGTTTAAAAATATTTCTACCCGTGTGCGGGTAATCAAACAATTGAAACGCAACGGTTCGTTTCATCATTTGCCACGACTCGGGGTCAACCCAATGAGCCGTCACACAAATGTATGAGTCGGGCGAACCATTAGGTACCGACCACACATCCGTTGTTAAGTTTACACCAGTTTGTAAGTTTGAAAAGTATGAAATTAGTTCGGATTTAGCGTTTTTCCATGCTTTAAGACAATCTCTTCTAAGGGTCGAACGACTTACGTGTTGGTAGCGTGGTTGAACATACTTTTGCATCATCTCCGTGAATTGAGGGTTGTCGAAGTGGTTGAAAGGAAGTGTTTGTTGAATCACAAAGTTTGAAAACTGTTGACGTACCGCTTCAAGGTCGTACGTAAACACCGTTCCTTGATTCGTCATCTCCGGCTGCGAACTACTTCCCGATTCGTCCTTCAAGGCCTTGCAAAAGGGCCTTTGTACATGCGCTTTTAAAGTGGAGTTTGCATCTTTGCCATAAAACTTCAAACAATGTTTGCATCGAGCTTTTTGGCTACCGTTAGACATTTCGCATAGGTCGAAATGTTGCCAAACATCTTGGTTTCGTTTCGTGGGGATGACCCGAACG
The DNA here is from genome assembly GCF_021521415.1 of Bidens hawaiensis. Lineage (NCBI taxonomy): Eukaryota > Viridiplantae > Streptophyta > Magnoliopsida > Asterales > Asteraceae > Bidens > Bidens hawaiensis. The sequence goes on along the minus strand of NW_027492614.1, from coordinate 144,038 downwards.
ACCGTTTCTCCCGTGTTCGAGGCACCCATGTTGACGGATGAAGCAGCACTTTGGGATGCCATGATAATCGACTACGAAATAAGAGCGTATGGAGTGGTAATGTGGTATAATTGAGCGTGAGATAACAAAATAATCGCGTATGAAATAAACGTTTAGAGCGTTTGGAGTTGTATAATCGAGTGTGATCTAACCAATACCCAACCTAAACTATATATAGATGTTTGTGGGGGTAAAATGGTAAAAAAAAAAACGGTAAAAAAAAACGGCTATATATCCGTTATACAACGGAAAAAAACCGGTTTTTAACCGGTTAACCGGTTATGGAAAAACCGGTTAACCGGTTTTTTTATAACGGTCATAAACCGATTTATAAAAAAACCGGTTAACCGGTTTTTTCCATAACCGGTTATTAAAAAAAACCGGTTTTTTTTTATAACCGGTTCATTAACCGGTTTTGGCTCTAAAAAGTGTAACCGATATACGAACCGGCGGTTTGTAAACCGGTCAAACCGGTTTTTAAAAAACCGGTTTTCTTAAAAACCGGTTTCCGGTTTAAACCGGCAAACCAGTTCCCGGACCGGTTTTTTTGACCACCTCTAGAGACAATGACTAAGATTTAATAGTTGACATGACTATTTAGTTTTGTACATTTTTAAAATAATTTCACTTTTTGTATCATTTACTTTTGTGTATTTTTATATATTTCATTTTTTTGTACTTTTACTTTTGTACATTTTTATATGTTTACTTTTGTACTTTTTATCTTTTTCACTTTTGTCAAATCAACAATTTGATAGTTTTTAAGAACTATAATTTTCACTTTTGTACTATAATATATTTTTTAACGTGTTTTTATTTATTTTCCAAGATTTTTCTAACATATTTCAACCATATTAATTATTATAACTGAAACGTATGCTATCATTTCTGGGCATATATTAGGCTGAGGGGTGTGGGGGGCGCGAGAGGGGGCGTGAGTGGGGGCGCCATCCAATAATATTGTGACGTGTGGCAGAGAGAGAAACTTGATAAGATGGGTATTGGTAGTGGTGATAGCGCCCCGGGGCATGGTGTGGAGGGGCGCGAGAGGGGGCGCGAGCGGTTTATTTTTTTATTTTTTTATAAATGTATTAAAAAAACGTATTATTAAAAAAACAAGTAATTATTTAAACAAACACACATTAATTAAAAAAACACATTAATATATAAAAAAAATTAAAGTACTAAAAAATTAAAAAAACACATTAATTAAAAAAAATTAAAAAAACACATTAACATTATTCTTATTCTTCGGCTTCGTCTTCTTCGATCAACCTCTTCCGGATACGTTCCTTTTGTTTTTCCATCAGCATTTGGTCGACCGGATTTAGGTGGCTGAAGTCTCTTGCAAGGAAGTCCAAATCTCTCATTCTTTTTTTTTCCTTTTTGTCAACAGAGACCACCTCCAGGGTTTTGTTGAATTTATTGAGGGATTCAACAAGATCGTTGATGTTTACGGCTTCCCCCTCAGCCGGTTTTTTCCCCCTGGCGTCCCTTCCCAATGGCCGCCTCCTCGGCGGTGAAGACGTTTCCTCCCCCGCAACGTTTAGGTCGAATCCAACCCGGCAATCCGACCCGTCCGTTGTGCTGTACGCTCCAGACGAACTAGTTTTAGTCCGTTTCGGCCCTACTTCCGCATCAAGGTCCGGCGCCACCAGCTCAACCCACTTGGCACACCTTCTCAACCTCTCCCACAACTTTACACCGTCCCACGTCTTCACCGCCCCATACCTCCGCAGGCACTCCTGCTTCCACTCTTCGACAGTGAAATTATAGACCGCCAAATCGTCACTGCCACTTGGTCTCATACGACCGGCGTTCCTGTTGAACAGATTAGTAAACAAGCCGACAAATTTTCTAATTTCGGTCCACCGACCCGAAATCATATCGGGATTCCGCTCTGTACTCCCAACGAGCGAATAGAACGTCTCCCTAACCTTTGTCCAAAAGACCTTGCTCTTTTGGTAGTCGGCTGCAAAATTATGTAAATAAATTTGTAAGCCATTTAACTTTTTTATTTAACTTTTTATTTACAATCATTTTTAAAAACGTTAAAACAATTACCGCAACGCCGATCCTCAGAAATGGCTATCCAAGCCCGACACAGGGCTTCCTTTTCATCCGATGACCACGGAGTGATTTTCCGTTTCGCCCTTCCGGTCGAAGCCGAACCCGACCCGTCCGTTGCAAGTTGTTTTTTCCGGTGGACGCGTCTTCTTTGTCCCGCAGCTTCACCTTCTGGTTCCGGTTCTTGTGTCTCCGGAACTACAAAGTTAGGAGACGGTTGCATGTTGGATGGTTGAAAGCCGGATGATTGTTGCGACCCCGAATAAAACATCGGTTGTTCCGGTGCCGACCATAAATCGTCGTAAGGGTAATCTGAATCTAGGTTTGGGTACCAATTTCCAGACATGTTTTTAAAAAAAGGTTTCGAAGATAGGGTGATTTTGGGTTTTGGGTGTGGTGTGTGATATTCGTTTTGGTTGTAGTATGTGAGAATGGTTGTGTTTGATATGTATTGTGATATATGTATTGTGATATATATAGATGATTTTGTTAAAAAAAAAAAAATATTTTTATTCATTATTAAAGCCTTCCAACGGCTCTTTCCCATTTCCCACAGCCACTCACGCGCGCGAGCCTCCTGGCGCCTGCCTCGTTTTCCGCTCTCGCGCCCCTCTCGCGCCCCTCTCGCGCCCCGGTGGTGTGGCTCTCGCGCCCCGGGGCGCTATCGAAGTCCCTCACGCGCCCTGACTAGCGCTCCGCACCCCTCAGCCTTAGGAAGGAACATATGTATATTACACGAAGTTAAAGATTTTTTAAGCACTAAAGTACTTTTAGGTAAAGAGATATGGAGATAAGGTTGAATATTGGTAGGTTCAACTTGCGTGAAAAACATCTACTTAAGACTCATTTTTTTTTACTTTTTGTACTTCAATAATCATATTTGTTGTCTTAAGCAACATAATATTTTATCACATAAACACAATTTTTACTCATTAAAAACGTCTACTTTACCACATAGAAACCCTAATATATATTATCACAACAATACATATGTTAGTAACATATACATATGTTAGTAACATATGTTGCAACAGTTTAAAAGAAGATTTTCATATTTTAAAACTTGAGTTTATACATATAACATTTGTTATGATAATATAACACACGTAATACAAGTGTTACTAAGAATGCTTCATATAAAATATGTTCTTGTAGTGTAACATCTTGAAATATCATAGAGTAATATTTAATATATTAATTGCGTTAGAAGAATTAATTTGAGTTAGTAAATAAATAATAAAATAATAATAAGATAAAAGGATGGTGGGCTTTAATAAATAAAATTAACTACGAACTTAGATAGGAAAGATTGCCTAAGGTCCATGGGCCAAGGATATAAATACCCTAAAACTCTAACATTTGCATCCATCTCTTTCATTTTACATCTTAGCCTATACCATCAAAAACACACACTTAAGCCAAACACTCTTTACTCTATTATATTTAACGCACTGTATGCTACATGTTTCTGACTTAGATTTTGGAGGAAGTTGGGGTTATCATCTACATATGGCAGAGTTCTCTTATAACAACCGCTACCATTCAAGTACTGGTATGCCACCGTTTGAGATGTTATATAGTATATATAGTAGAACTCTTGTGTGTTGGGGAGATACTGGTCAGAAAAAGATTGGAAGTCTAGAAGTTGTGCAAGAAACCTCTTCAAGGTTTGATCAGACTAAGGCAAGCCGCTCAAGACCGTCAGAAGTCCTATGCTGATAAGCGGCGATGACCGATTGAGTTTAGAGTTGGTGACAATGTGATGCTCAAAGTCTCGCATTGGAAAGAGATTATTCGTTTCAGGAAGAGAGAAAAGTTAAGTCCAAGGTATATTGGACCGTTTAAGACCGTCGATCGTGTGGGTGAAGTATCTTATAAGCAGGATTTGCCTAAAGAGTTAGAAGAGATTCAATCTACTTTTCATGTTTCTCACTTGAGGAAATGTCTAGCTGATAACACGTCCCACGTTCCATTAGTAGACATCGAGGTTGATGAACAGTTGAACTACTTCGAGCAGCCTGTTGAGATAGTTGACCATAAGGACAAGCAGCTGTGTCATAAAGTTATTCCTTTAGTGAAAGTGTTATGGAAGCATCGCAATGGATCAGATGCTACATGGGAAGTTGAAGAAGAGATGCGCAAGTTTTATCCAAACTTATTTAAGTAAGAGTGAGGTTTCGGGGATGAAACCTCTTTAAGGAGGTAAAACTTGTAACATTCCGAAATTTTTTAGAGTAGTATTTAATATATTAATTTCGTTTGAAGAATTATTTTGAGTTAGTAGAGAAATAATAAAATAATAATAAGATAAAAGGATGGTGGGCTTTAATAGATAGAATTAATTTATGTACTTAGATAGGAAAGATGGGCCTAAGGTCGGCCTAAGGTCCATGAGCCAAGAATATAAATACCGTAAAACCCTAACCTTTCCATCCATCTATTTCATTTTACACCTTAGCCTACACTATCGAAAAATGTCTAAACAATTAACATATGTTTGTTTTGTTGTTTGGCAGTTCCTCCTAAAACGTATGTTATTTCCGCAGCCACCTTAGGCCGGAAACCTGTTGGTTGTCGATATTTTAAAGAAAAAAAAGATGGGTTGAATTGTATTGAGTTAAGATGAAAAAGAAAGTGATGGTGTAGGAGAGACAGTGATGATGACATAAAGTATATGTATATGTGTAGGAGAGAGTGTAAAAGTAACATAAAGTATGTGAATATGTGTAGGAAAGAGAGAAATGACTATGACATATTTTATTTTCTTTAATAAAGTACACCATTAAAGATTGTGAAAAGTTCTTTTGAGTCAAATCAATTTTTTTTTAATTTTGACTTGTTAGCTTATCGTATTAAAGATGTTGATTGGAAATATATTGTTTAATTGGAAATATTTGAATGAACCCATGTAAAATGTTTTTAAAACATATGTTCGAACAAAGTTTTGATAGTGTTGAATAAAGGTTAACCTGTATCCAATAAAATTTTCATTGAAACTTTTTGTTTAAGATAATTTGAAACATCTACAAAAGTTTACACTATAAACAAAACTTAGCATAGTTTATATCTTAAGTATAAAATTTAAAACCTTAATAAAACATATAAACTTTATAAAGATGGATAGGAGAGAGATAATGACTAAGATTTGAAAGTTGACATGACTATTTAGTTTTGTACATTTTTAACTTTTACATTTTGAATAATTTCACTTTTTGTACCTTGTCCTTTTGTATATTTTTATATACTTCATTTTTTTTTACTTTTTACTTTTGTGCATTTTTATATGTTTATTTTTATACATTCATCTTTTTCATTTTTGTCACATCAATAATTTGATAGCTTTAAAGAACTATACTGTAACAACTCGGACTTTTTCAAAATATATATTTTTATTAAAACCCCAACCCTTTATTATTTATTCAAGTATTTTATTAAATAAAGTAATGTGCCCCTATTATTTTATTATATATATATAGGGAGGGTTATTTTGAGAACCATGGTGAGTTTTAAGAACTTTAAGAACTCAATTTTGGACCACACATTTAATTAAATGATATGAAACATGTGGCTGAGATTAAATGTAATTAAAAAATGAAGCAGAATAGAGAATAAGTATTTTTGATAATTACACAAGTTTAAACGTTAGTTACACGTGTGTAAAAAGTCGATTCGGTGTGTAAAAAAATACCGTAATTTTTTGTACATCACTTACACTTACGTATTACACATGTGTAAAAAAATTTCGGAAAAAAAACATTGTTACTTTGAGTTCTTTCGAGTTCTTAAAACTTAAAGTGGTTCTTAAAAGAAATCAATCATATATATATATATATATATATATATATATATATATATATTAATAACTATCCATTATATACAAAAATGACTCTAAATTAAAGTTCTAGTAAAAAAGGTGGGGAAGGTTCATGTACATTTTGATCTTAACATGAGTATGTAGGAAATAATGTCAATTTATTTAAAAATATGAACGTAAGAAACAATACCAACTACAATACCAATCTACATAAACAATGACTTATAATAACAAAGAAAAGAACCTAAAAACTACAACAAAAGAATCAAAATCAATAACAAAATAATAACAGCATATACCAACAAATACTTATAACAGCAAAAGAAAACATCTAATAATAACAACAAAATATAAATAAGAAAATATTTATAACGTCTCATAATAAAAAATTAGCAAATACGAACAAAAAATAGCAGCAAACACCTAAAAAAATAAACCTAATCATAACAACAAATTGGTTCTCACCGTTTTCATGTTAAAAATAAAATGTATTTGATCATGTTTCTCTAAAGGTTTCCAACTTTATAGTGGAGGGAATAAAACTGTAAATACTACATATTATTTTATTATAATTTTGACCTAGCAATTCATGACCCGTATCCTTTAACCCGAGACCCGATTTGGCGAACCCGTTCATACTAATTCGTGCTTTGGACCTTAATTTACGTAATTAATTTGGTAATTGAATCATATAGTGTGTTATACTCTCTATTTGCGGCTAACCGACACAGTTAATACGGTATGACGAATCAAAACGAATCTGCGATTCATATTGCGATCGGCCGACCCTAACCCTAGATTGTTACACACCTAAACAGTTATATAAATTCAATTAAGCTTGCAGATCCTATATATACATCATCGCCATCATAACCCCTGAGGTTAATTAGTTCATCGCAATGTTTTCTTATAACTTCTAGGATCGCGTTTGGCCGTCCACAGTTTGTTTGATTTGACCCTTATTACGACAGTGTACGAGGTAATTGATTATATGGTTTTGATCGCGTTGATCTCCTCTGCAATAGCCCTAAACTCAATTGATCAAACGTATAACGTATTGATTGATTGATTGATTGATTGATTAGGGTTTATGTTTCAAATATGGTGCAACAAGCTTCTGGTTAACATGTGTTTCTTTGGGGTTTACACGAACAGATCAGTTAGTGCAGTTGGTTGTTGTTGTTGTTGTGTTAAAGGCTTATGGGCGCTGGGGACTTGGGTTTAAATCCCCAACCCATCGTTTTTGCTTTGTTTTTTTTTAATTCCTTAAATCATATATATTAATATATTAAACTTTAAAATCTTATTATTAATATCTTCTATATAGTAATAAATCACTATTGTTACAAAGCCGACACATTTACTAGTTGTTTTTTGAATTATATATATAATTAGATAATTGAAAGATTTAATAAGGTTTTAGTTTGGAATACATAATATAATTTTGTTAATTCACATGTTAAAAATATAGCTTACGTATTGTATAAAAGATCATATTTTATATAAATATCAATAGTTATTATTTGTTATCTATTATTTACAATATTAGTATAAAAAAAGCTTTATTATTAATAAAAATATATTATTAGTTCAAAATAAATATTTAAAACGAATCTCTTTGTATAAACTATGAAAACTTTATAAATATGTAATTAAGTATCTTTATGTGGTTTATATAATTAAAACTATATTATAAGCTTGATTAATAAAAGTTGTATTTCAAAGTAATAAAATTAATAATAAATAGCTTTTGTATGATTATGCTCAATCATTAAATTTTCCGAATCTTTATCTAGTCACTTATTTATATTCGTTTCCGCAATTACTCGCTACTAGGGCATCTCGTCGGTATTTCTCAAAGAACTTGATCCATCATCCACAATCTTATTATAATGTTTTTCCCGTTTGCTCGTCTGTTAAGGTGAGTATCTCACTATACCTTTTAACTTATTTTTAACCGTTTTGGGGAAATATGCGTTCTATGTATTTTATTACTATTTAATACTCAAACTTGCAACTGTTTAGTCATGTGTGTTTAACAATTTATACTTAAATTTTTATATGCTTATGTGCTTTTCTTGAATACATGTCGGAGAGGTCCAACGTATTCTCAATCTAGTATGATCATACGTCTGTCGTGTTAGCCATCGTTCAGTTCATCTGATATCAAGCTTACCGAAATCAATATACACTTATTCATTGGTTAAATTGTTTATCTTACTTGACACAGTTTGCCTTTTATTTGTTATTATATAACCATGGAAACCTAGTGATTTATTCACTCAACCTTGTGTTGACAATCTATTTTATTTTTAAAGCATATGCAAGTTGTCGTGCGATGTGATTCGCAAGCTTGTTTTGAAGAGAACTTAGGGTTGCATGCTAGAGAAGAAGATACAAAAATTAGAATATGGAATTTTATTTATTTAATTAAATTTTAATTCATGTACTTTGGTTACTTTGATGTATATGGTTATTTAATTAAATTTAATAGACATTGTCACATTTAATATTACAGGATAGTACATTGAGAACTGTGAGCAATCAGGTCACGCCTCGGCATTTCCGTCGTAGGTTGGGGTTGTGACATACTCCCTCCGTCCCTCTACAAGTGTCATGGTTTAAAAAACACAAAATTTAAGAAAATTTGAATGATTGCACTTTTTTCTTAACAAATTACTATAATGCCCTTGACATATATAGAAAGACAAAATTTAAAAAAGTTTGAGTGATTACACTTTTAAGGGTAAAATTGGAAATTAATTAATAAAGTTTGAAAGTGGACATTTGTAATGGGACAAACTAAAAAGGAAATGTTGACACTTTCAAAGGGACGGGGGTATAATTTTTTACTTTTGTACTATAATAATATATTTTTTAACGTGTTTTTATTTGTTTTCCAAAAGTTGTCTAACATATTTCAACCGTATTAAAGATGATAAATGAAACATATGTTATCATTTTTGGGTATATGTTAGGAAGGAACATATGTATATTACACGAAGTTAAAGATTTTTTAAGCACTAAATTACTTTTAAGTTTCTTTTTCCCGTTTCTGGATTTTAAAGTGAAAAGATATGGAGATAAGGTTGAATATCGGTAGGTTTTATTTGCCTGAAAAACATCTACTTTAAGACTCATATTTTTTTTTCTTTTTTGTACTTTTTGTACTTCAATATTCATATTTGTTGTCTTAAACAACATAATATTTTATCAAATAATTTTTACGCATGAAAAACGTTTACTTTACCACATAAAAACCCTAATATATATTATCACAACAATACATACGCTAGTAACATATGTTGCAACAGTTTAAAAGAAGATTGTCATATTTAAAAACTTGAGTTTATATATATAACATATGTTATGATAATGTAACACACGTAATACAAATGTTACTAAGAATGTTTCATATAAAATATGTTTTTGTAGTGCAACATTTTGAAATTTTCTACAGTAATATTTAATATATTAATTGTGTTGGAAGAATTAATTTGAGTTAGTAGAGAAATAATACAATAATAATAAGATAAAAAGATGATGAACTTTAATAGATAGAATTAATTATGGACTTAGATATGAATGATGAGCCTAAGGTCCATGCGCCAAGGGTATAAATACCCTAAAACCCTAACATTTCCATCCATCTCTTTCATTTTATACCTTAGCTTACACCATAAAAAACACACACGTAGTCCAAACACTCTCTACTCTATTATATTCAACGATCCGAGAACAACCGAATGTAAGAAATCATTTATCTCAGCTGACCCAACACATTAAAACCAGACACCACAGCCCCGTGATGCCGTATGAGCCGTTTGGATCTAGATATAGCTTTATCCGGGTGTTTAATCAACAAAAAACAAGCTTAAGAACCACCTTAGCTCAGATCTGGACACCCCGAAGCTACCTGGGCCATGAACAATCAAACTCCGATAAACCATTGTGGTTAAAGGCAGCTGACGGCGCTAGAATCGAAGAAAACCCTTCAAACGCAAAAAAGAAAAGCTGAACAGAAGGTTACGACGTATAAGTATATACGCCGTATAAGTTCACACAACGTATAAGTCTGCGTAGCCGTATATGTATAAGTTGCGCATAATTAAGAAGCATGTATGTGTAACCCGAATATGTATATGGCGTATATGTATGCATGTATATGTACATAAACATATATGTATTCAATCCACGTATATGTATACCACGTATATGAATGCATGTAACGTGTATGTATGTATGTAAAGTGTATGTATGTAAACGTAAATGTATGCATGTAACATGTCTGTATATAAACGTATATGTATGTGGGCATATATGTATGTATGAATGTGACGTATAAGTAGGGACGTATATGTATGACTTATACGCTAGGACTACTTATACGCTGGAAACAACTTACACGTTGGCAATAACTTATACGCCAGATTGGTTTTCTAAATAAACAAAAGATAAACAGCGTATACGTACGTAAACGATAGATATGAACTTATATGATATATGAACTAAAGATAATTAATTAATTAATAAGGTAAGGTAACGTTTAATCCGAGAAATGACTTTTAATTAGGAGTAGTTAAGTGATGCTTGTTAACTGATACACATTCAGCCGTGCACAACTGAAGAAGGGCATTACCGTAAATTCAGAGAGGATTTGGTAGTCTGTACCCATTCCTCGCATTGTGGGTTAGGTTGTGTGTTAATGCAACGAGGGAAGGTTATAGCTTATGCGTCCAGGCAGTTGAAGGTGCATGAGAGTACCTATCCAACGCATGATCTAGAGTTAGCAATAGTGGTGCATGATCTCAATATTTGGAGGCACTACTTATATGGTACTAAGTGTAATATCTACACCGATCATAAGAGTTTGAAATATTTCTTTGAGCAGAAAGAGCTGAACATGAGACAGAGGAGATGGTTGGAGTTGATAATGGACTATGACTGTGATATCAAGTACTATCCTGGTAAGGCTAATGTGGTTGCAGTCGCTCTAAGCCGGAAGAATGAAGAAGCTATTGCAACAGTGAAGTCGTATAAGTTGATTATTAACTCTGATCTCTTTGGAGAGATCATCAAAGTAAAGTCTGAGGTGCTTATAAATGAAGGCCAAGTGAAGAAGGAAAGAATCTTCGGACAACAAGATGAGCCGATGAAAAACAGTCATGGTGTGAAGACTAGATTTTACCGCATGTAGATTCCGCGCCATGGAGATCTTAGAAACCGAATCTTAGATGAAGCTCATAAGTCAAGATACTCGATCCATCCAGGATCCACCAAAATGTATCAAGACTTGAAGAGAGATTATTGGTAGCCCAGAATGAAGAATGACGTAGTACATTATGTTAGTAAGTGCCTAACTTGTTTGCATGTCCAAGCTGAACACCAGAAGCCTTATGGGAAGATCCAGCCTTTGGAGATACCTAAATGGAAATGGGAACACATCACCATGGGTTTCATGGCTAAGCTACCGCATACAGCTAAACATCACGATACCATTTGGGTGATTGTGGACCGTTTGACGAAAAGTGCTCACTTTCTGCCTATACGAGAGGCCATCTCGTTAGAAACGTTTGCAAATGTGTTCATAAAAGAAGTTGTGACTAAGCATGGAGTGC